>NC_064852.1:97087764-97387764 GCF_024139225.1 Suncus etruscus
ATCATTTGAAATATTCTTCTTTGATTTCTCTCCCTCCACCCATTTTCATATACATACAGAGATAGTAGGAAGTAGCTTTGCTTGTTTCTGCTTCTACCACTTCTGAAAGCTAAGAAATGCTCAGGTGGGAGTGTAGACTGGTTCATCCATTTGGGAAAACAAAAAACTAGAAATTGAGCTTCCATATGGCCCAGCAATACCTCTCCTAGGTATATACCCCAGAAACCTAAAAATATACCCTAGGAGCCTAATGCAGAAAAGCCCTCTGCACTCCTAAGTTCATTGCAGCACTATTCATAGTTGTTAGAATCTGGAAACAATCCGAGTGCCCCAGAACATATGAGTGGATAAAGAAAGTGGTACATCTACACAATAAAATACTATGTAGCTGTTAGGAAAAATGAAGTCATGAAATTTGTATATACATGGATGAATACAGAGTATTTTGCTGAGTGAAATGAGTCAAGAGGAAGAGGGATAGGCATAGAATGATTGCACTCATTGTGGTGTATATACGTTTATATATACATATATATCTAAAAGATAGAATGATATTAATATCCAGAGACAATATAGATGAGGCCCAGGAGGACAAATCAATGGTAGCAAGTTTGCCACAAAGAGTGGGGAAATGCAGGTAAGGCAGAGAAAGGACCACTGTAACAATGAGATTGGAAATGATCACTATAGATAAGTGTTGCATGCTGAAAGGAGGTATTGATATGAATGATATACCATCAGCAACAATATCGCAAACTACAGTATCTAAGGGGAAAAAGAAATAGTGAAAAGAGAAAGAATAAACATGTCAGAGGCAAGCAGGGAAGAGCAGGATGAAAAATAAGGGCGTTGGTAGCAGGAGACATACATTGGTAAAGGGCTGGGTATTGAACATAACTTTGTAAGTATCTCACAGTGATTCAATTAAAGAATTATTTATTGGGGCCGGGCGGTGGCGCTAAAGGTAAGGTGTCTGCCTTGCCAGCACTAGCCTAGGACGGACCGCGGTTCGATCCCCCGGTGTCCCATATGGTCCCCCAAGCCAGGAGCGACTTCTGAGCGCATAGCCAGGAGTAACCCCTGAGCGTCAAATGGGTGTGGCCCAAAAACCAAAAAAAAAAAAAAAAGAATTATTTATTAAAAATAGTGGACATTGGGGCTGGAGAGATAGCATGGAGGTAGGGTGTTTGCCTTGCATGCAGAAGGACGGTGGTTTGAATCCCGGCATCCCATATGGTCCCCCGAGCCTTCCAGGAGCAATTTCTGAGCGTAGAACCAGGAGTCTCCCTTGAGTACTTCTGGGTGTGACCCCCCCAAAAAATAGTAGACATAGGGGCCGAAGAGATAGCATGTAAGTAGGGTGTTCGCCTTGCATGCAGAAGGATGCTGATTCGAATCTCGGCATCCCATATGGTCCCCTGAGCCTGCCAGGAGTGATTGCTAAGTGTAAAGCCAGGAGTAACCCTTGAGTGCTGCCAGGTGTGACCCAAAAAAACCAAAAACCAAAAAAATAAAATAAAATAAAACAAAATAAAAAGTGGATATTATATAATGCAAGATAGTCAAGGCACAGGGCCTCATTAGAATTCTTTATAGGGGCCAGGCGGTGGCACTAAAGTTAAGGTGCCTGCCTTGCCAGCACTAGCCTAGGACGGACCGCGGTTCGATCCCCCGGTGTCCCATATGGTCCCCCAAGCCAGGAGCAACTTCTGAGCGCATAGCCAGGAGTAACCCCTGAGCGTCAAACGGGTGTGGCCCAAAAACCAAAAAAAAAAAAAAAAATAGAATTCTTTATAAACTTATTTGAAAACATATTTCATGAATACACATGTATTTTAAAACTAAAAAGAAAGAAAAAAAGAAGTGCTCAGGATCTGGGCTGGTACTTCTGCTGTGGCTGGCAGAGTTCCAGCACTCTTGCTGGTCACTTTAAGATCATCCATTTTAAGCAGAGATAAATAGATGGGACTATATTGAGCTGAGAAGCTTCTGCAACTTAAAGGAAATAATGATGAGGATACTAAGGCCACCCACAGAATGGGAGAAACTATTCACCCAAAACTCATCAGATAAGGGGCTAATATCTAAGATATATAAGGTACTGACAGAACTGAACAAGAAAAAAAATCTAACCCCGGGCCGGGCGGTGGCGCTAAAGGTAAGGTGCCTGCCTTGCCTGTGCTAGCCTTGGACGGACCGTGGTTCGATCCCCCGGTGTCCCATATGGTCCCCCAAGCCAGGAGCAACTTCTGAGCACATAGCCAGGAGTAACCCCTGAGCGTTACTGGGTGTGGCCCAAAAACCAAAAAAAAAAAAAAAAAAAAAAAAAATCTAACCCCATTAAGAAATGGGGAGAAGAAATGAAAGACAATTTCTCAAAATTTCTCAAAAAAGAAATACAAGTGGCCAAAAGAAACATGAGAAAATGCTCCATATCACTAATCATTAGGGGGATGCAAATCAAAACAATAATAAGGTACCATCTTACGCCATAGAGACTGGCACACATCACAAAGAACAAGAACTATCAGTGCTGGTGGGGATGTATAGAGAAAGGAACTCTCTTTAACTGCTGGTGGGAATGCCGTCTAGTCCAGCCTTTATGGAAAACATTATAAAGATTCCTCAAAAAAACTTCCTCAAAAAATCTGGAAATTGAGCTCCCATATTATCCAAATATACCACTTCTAGAGGTATGCCCTAGGAACACAAAAACACAATACAAAAATGCCTTCTGCATACCTTTATTCATTGCAGTGCTATTTATAATAGTCAGGTAATCTAGAAACAACCCAGATGCCCTTCAACAGATGAATGGATAAAAAAACTGTGGTACATATATACAATGGAATATTATGCAGCTGTTAGGAGAGATGAAGTCATGAAATTTTCCTACACATAAATGGACATGGAAACTATTATGCTGAGTGAGATTAGTCAGAGAGACACACACACACACACACACACACACACAGAATAGTCTCACTCATCTAGGAGTTTTAAGAAAAATGAAAGACATCATTGTAATAATACCCAGAGACAATAGAGATGAGGGCTGTAAGGATCAGCCCACAATATGAAGAGTGGTGAGTGCAGTTAGAGAAATAACTACAACTATCATAATAACTAATAATAACTAACAACTATCATAACTAGAATGCTTGTCTTGAATATAGGTAGGAGGTGGGGGAGGAGGGAGATGGTGGACATTGGTGGCAGGAATATTGCACTGGTAAAGGGTGTTCTTTTTATGATTGAAACCCAACTACAAACATGTTTGTATGTTTTTATGATTGAAACCCAACTACAAACACCGGGATTCCAACCAACCACCTTAGGTCCTGGATCGACTGCTTGCAAGGCAAACACTGCTGTGTTATCTCTCTGGGCCCAGGAGTACATTCTTGAGGAACCATTTATTGCTGCTAAAACTGGTTTTAGTTGGGGTCGGTGAGGTGGCATTAGAGGTAAGATGTCTGCTTAAATAAAAATATTATTTTAAAAATTAAAAAAATACAAGTAAAAAAAGCCTGAAATGCTCTTTTTTGGGTTCACATTTAAAATTTATTTTTATTAATAAATATTTATTTAAGCACTATGATTACAAGCATGTTTGTTGCTGGGTTTCAGTCATAAACAGAATACCCCCTTCACCCATGAACATTCTCACCACCAATGCACCCCTTTCTCCTCCACCCCTGCCTATATTTGCAACAGGCATTCTAGTTCTCTGATTCTTTAACATTGTCATGCTAGTTATTAGTGTAGCAGCAGGGTGTTTGCCTTGTATAGGGCCAACCTGGGACAGAAGATGGTTTCATTCCTGGCATCCCGTATTGTTCCCTGAGCCTGCCAGGAGCGATTTCTGAGCTCAGAACCAGGAGTAACTCCTGAGCACTGCTGGGTGTTGCCCCAAAGCCAAAAAACTAAAATGCTCTTTTTTTGTCCTTAAAAAAAAAAGAAAAGAAATGAAAAGACAATTCCTCAAAGAAGAAATACAAATGGCCAAAAGAAACATGAAAAAATGCTCCACACCACTAATCATCAAGGAGAAGCAAATCAAAACAACATGAGGTACCATCTCACGCCATAGAGATTGGCACACATCACAAAGAACAAGAACAATCAGTGCTGGTGAAAATGTGAAGAGAAAGGAACTCTCATTAACTACTAGTGGAAATGCCATCTAATCCAGCCTTTATGGAAAACAATATGGAGATTCCTCACAAAACTGAAAATTGAGCTCCCATATGATCCAGCTGTACCACTCCTAGGAAAATACCCTAGGAATACAAAAACACAATACAAAAATGCCTTCTGCACACCTATATTCATTGCAGTTCTATTTACAATAGCCAGAATCTGGAAACAACTCAGATGCCAGAGAAAAGATGAGTGACTGAGAGCCTGTAGTTGATCCTATGACAGTAAGCTTTAAGGGTGGAGAAACCCTGTATCTCTTAGACCAAGAGAATTTTCTTTCTACTTTCCCTAATACTTGCTATGCCTCTGCAAACAGATCAAAACAAAACAAAAAAACAAGCAAACAAAAAACACAACTTGCCACAGCAGCCCCACTTCCTTTCTTTTAATTTTTTTTCTTTTTTTCTTTCTTTCTTTCTTCTTTTAAATTTACATTTATAGCTTCTAGACAGGGGCTTCTCTCCATTTTTCCCCCCCAACAGAACCATAGTACATGAATCATCTTGTTCTGACTTATAAATTGAGAGAAAGAAGTGGATGGTACCAGGGGCAAGCATTCTCACAAATATTTGAGTGGAAATAAAAAATGATCAGACCTAAATGCCCAATCCAGAGTTAATAACAATAGAATCAAGAGACCCAAACTGCAACACAAAAGGGACCTGTTACACTAGTAGCAGTCCAGGTGGAGGTCTGGGATGCATGCTAAGAACAGGGGTGGAAGGAGGTCAACACCAGTGGTGGGAATTGATCTAACTCACTGTCACTATGTACCTTAAATATAACTGTGAAAGACTTGTAATTCACATTAATCTCAATAAAAATTATAATTAAAAAAAAAGATGGGGGCCTGGGAGATAGCATGGAGGTAGGGCATTTGCCTTGCATGCAGAAGGATGGTGGTTTGAATCCCGGCATTCCATATGGTCCCCTGAGCCTGCAAGGAGTGATTTCTGGGGCTGGAGAGAGCATGGAGGTAAGGTATTTGCCTTTCATGCAGAAGGTCATTGGTTCGAATCCCGGCATCCCATATGGTCCCCCTAGCCTGCCAGGAGCAATTTCTGAGCATGGAGCCAGGAGTAACCCCTGAGCGCTGCCGGGTGTGACCCAAAATCAAAATAAGGAGTGATTTCTGAGTGTAGAGTAGAGCCAGGAGTAACCCCTGAGTGCTGCCGAATGTAAACCCCCCCCCCAAAAAAAGAAAAGATGAGTGGCTAAAAACACTGTGGTACATATACACAATGAAATACTATGCAACCATTAGGAGAGATGAAGTCATAAAATTTTCCTATACATGAATGGGCACGGAAACTATTATGTTGAGTGAAATAAGTCAGAGAGAGAGAGAGAGAGAGAGAGAGAGAGAGAGAGAGAGAGAGAGAGAGAGAGAGAGAATAGTCTCATCTATGGTTTTTTTTTTTGGGGGGGGGGCCACACCCGGCATTGCTCAGGGGTTACTCCTGGCTGTCTGCTCAGAAATAGCTCCTGGCAGGCACGGGGGACCATATGAGACACTGGGATTTGAACCAACCACCGTTGGTCCTGGATCAGCTGCTTGCAAGGCAAACGCTGCTGTGCTATCTCTTCGGGCCCCTCATCTATGGGTTTTAAGAAAAATAAAAGACATCATTACAATAATACCCAGAGAAAATAGAGATGAGGGCTGGACGAACCAGCCCACAATATGAAGCTTACTATGATGAGTGTTGAGTGCACTTCGAGAAATAACTACACTAACAACTATCATGAGGTAGTGAGAGAAATAGAATGCCTGTCTTGAATACAAGTAGGGGGTGAGGGAGGTGGGAGATAGGTGGTATTGGTGGTGGGAAGGTTGAACTAGTAATGGGGGTTTTCTTTTAAATAACTAAAACCCAACTACATACATGTTTGTAATCATAGTGCTTAAATAAACATATTAAAAAATAAAATGAAGATCATCCACTTTGCACTTTAGGGCACTGAGACACGATAATTGCCTTCAGAAGAAACTACAGTTGCAGATATATTGTTCTTCTGGTACTACTTCCATAAACTGGGCAGAGAAGTGAACCAAACCAGAATAAAGGGCTAGTCAGACTAGAGAGGACAGGAAGTCCTCTCTGTAGAAGAATCTTTGTATCTGTCTTGGTAACCATAGTGCAAGGAAAGCTTTGATCCAGACAAGAGATGAAGAAGTTAATCTCTACATGTGCACTCTTAGCTTTACATTCACTAATTTCGACATCTAGGTTTTGATGTGCTCTATTTTTATTTTGTTTTTGATTTTAAAAAAACTTCCTTTGGGGCCGGGTAGGTGGCGCTGGAGGTAAGGTGTCTGCCTTGCAAGCGCTAGCCAAGGAAGGACCGTGGTTCGATTCCCCCGGCGTCCCATATGGTCCCCCCCAAGCCAGGGGCGATTTCTGAGCACATAGCCAGGAGTAACCCCTGAGCGTCAACCGGGTGTGGCCCAAAAACCAAAAAAAAAAAAAAAAAACTTCCTTTGATCAAAAAAGTGGTAATGTGCTAGAAATAACAAGGGACATCTGTATTTGGGGTATTGACAGTGATAGGCTTCATACCCAACGATTTTATGTAGACAATCTCACTGTACCCTCTCAATTAGACACTTTTATCCTCTATTATGCAGATGAGCAAATGGAGGCACAGAAAGTTTAAAAGATTGGCTAAAGATAATCAAGCTTTTAAGTGATATTCAAATGTAAGTTACGGAGGACTTGTATAGTGTGTTTTTGGAAAGCTGTCATCATTAAGCCTGAGGGTTACTACCACAATATATAGTACTCTCTTCCTCTCCAGAGCCCTGAGAGGGTTCTTTCCACAGCAGGTGCAACAATAGATTGCCTGCCAGGCATTGGAAAAGCTGACTGTCAAATTACAACTTTTCTGGCTGGGGATAAGAAAACTATTAATAATGTACATACCAAAGATCATATTACTTCTAGATTAATATATTTTAAACAAACATGAGCAGCAGAAAGAGATAAAGCCTAAAATGCTTCTACATTTTTTTTTTTTTTTTTGGTTTTTGGGTCACACCCGGCGGTGCTCAGGGGTTACTCCTGGCTGTCTGCTCAGAAATAGCTCCTGGCAGGCACGGGGGACCATATGGGACACCGGGATTCAAACCAACCACTTTTGGTCCATGCTTGCAAGGCAAATGCCGCTGTGCTATCTCTCCGGGCCCTCCTACATATATTTTCATGGGAGTTATAGTTGAGTGTTTTAACCCTGATATCAGTTTATATGACTTGTGCATTTAAATTTAAATGTTTTTATTTATTTTTTAGGGGGTCATTCCCCATAGTTCTCAGGGCTTACTCCTGTTTCTGTACTCAGGGAACACTCCTGATGGTCAGGGGCCCATTTGTGGAACTGGATATTATGAATGAAGGTCAGTGTCTGCAAGACAAATGCCTTAATCTCTATACTATATTTTCAGTTCTTCTTAGTGCATTTTTAAAGAGAAAAGTCCTGGGAAATGAAAGTAAATGGACCCATTCAACTTGTGTAAATGTTTCTATAGCTATATAAAAAAAACACAAACCCAAGCAGGTTTCTTGAACTTATCCTTATAGAAGGAGGGAATAACAGGATAAAGAACTAAAGATAAGGCTAAAAAAATCCTTGGAGCTATGATTTCTAAGTACCTATCTGACTATCTTAATATTACTTTTACTTCACAAGTAGACTTATTACCTATTTAATTAAATTTGTCCTTTCTGACATGTATCTACATTGAAAGTAAGGACTTAAAGACTTTTTGTTTTGATCTGCCTTTAAATACAACTTTGATTTTATTTTAGTACTCCTTCATTCAGTGGGACTCTGAAAATAAGAAACATAATTAATTTAGCATGTATTATTCCTAGAAAATTTTCCTATGTTCTTTATTTTCCTATGTACTTTATTAGTGCATAGTATGCCACACATCTGAGATCTTGCAATGAGTGTGGTATGACATTCCACAGGTCCCAGATCACAAAGTAACTATGACTGAACAAATTCTCGTGAGATATCCGTATCTCAAGGCTATCAGTTATGGCATTGGCATTATTTTTTTTTTTTTTTTTTTTTTTGGTTTTTGGGCCACACCCTGTGACGCTCAGGGGTTACTCCTGGCTATGTGCTCAGAAGTTGCTCCTGGCTTCTTGGGGGACCATATGGGACGCCGGGGGATCGAACCGAGGTCCGTCCTAGGCTAGCGCAGGCAAGGCAGGCACCTTACCTCCAACGCCACCGCCCGGCCCCGGCATTGGCATTATTTAAGGCAAAAGTTAAGCTACTCATATCTTCATAAACTGATTAAGTATAAGGCAGTGCTCAGAAGGAACCAATTCCCTTTAAACAAATTGTAACAAAGACTGTTAATTGGAAGGATTTTTTGGTTTTATTTTATTTTTTAACCCCACCCCCATTAGGAGGATTTAAGACTTCTGTGTTCACATAGAAGATTAAGCAATAACTCTAAATTATAACCCAAATAAATATATTTATAATATATAGCAATTTCTAAATATAACAAAGTCAAATGAGTGATACTTGCATTAATACTTTTATATAAAAGTTAATTCAAAGTGGAGAAGATATATATTCAAGAATATATATTTTTTCATTTTTAGTGAAATTATAATTTAGGTAGTAATTATAAATGCAAGATAAAATGCTTACCTCCAAGGACTTCAGATAAGTTCAAGGGAATGGGAAAAGGTAGAAGGTTCATTCATTTAGGGGTTGGAGAGATAGTGCGGTAAGGCTTTTGCTTTGCATGTGGCTGATATGGCTAACTGGGATCCCCAGTATCCCATATGGTCCCCTGGGCCTGCCAGGTATTATTTCTGAATGCATAGCCAGAAGTAAGCCTCGTAAACTCAAAAACAAAACCCCCAAAACAAAAACATATAAACAAAAGATAACACATTAACTTTTTTTTTTTTTTTTGACACCACGGTGATGCTCAGAGCCTATCCTGGTTCTGCATTCACGAATTTAGTCCTGGTTGGCCTGGGGAACCATATAGAATGCTGGGAACTGAACCTGACTCAGCTGTGTTCAAGGCAAGTGCCTTATCCTGTGTATTATTGCTCAAACCCCCATTATCTTACTTTTTGGCAAAGATAACACAAACAAGAATAAATTTAAGTTTTATTGCTGTTATATCTGTTTTGGGCCATACCTTGGAAATGCTCAGGGATCACTATTGGTGGACCTCAGTGAACCATATGCAGTAGCTAGGGTTAACCTGAATCTGTTTTTTTTGGGGGGGGGGCGTGTCACACCTGGTGGATTCAGGGATAAATATTTCTGGCTCTGCATTCATAAATCGCTCCTGGCAGGCACAGGGACCCTCCGTAAAGGAGACGCGTTTGACCTCGGCAAACACTGTCATAATAAGCTAAGCCCCATGTTTATGTCTCTGTATGTCTCTGGAGCTGAGAGTCGCTGTGTCCTGCTTCAAACCCCGCTTCGAAAAGCTATGCATTGCAAAACGTGCTCATTGTGGCCATTAATCCAGACATCACCTCTGATTAAAAAAATCAGCTCAAATTATTTTATATATTTTTGTTTTGCAGGTTAAAGTTTTTTTTAAATAAAGTTACTATTTATAGTCGTGCAGGGGGTGACAAAAATGTTTTCTTTTTCCTAGAGGGGCATGACAGAAAATAATCGAGAAGCACTGATCTAAGGTAAGGTAAGCATCTTAACTTTGTACTGTCTCTCTGACCTAAAGAATATATTTAGCTTTTATTAAAAAACTGAACTTTTAGTTAAAAAAATGTTTATAGTTATCATCAATTCTAGAGATGATAATTTGAATAGAAGAATGCAAAGAAAATCTTGTCATCAATTAAAAGTTAGAACTTCATTCTTCACACACATAACTATTAACACGTAATTTTTTGAGAGTCACACCTGGCAGTTACTCAGAGTAACCAGAGGTTACTCCTGGTTCTACACTCAGAAATCGCTCCTGGCAGGCTCAGGGGACCATATGGGATGCCAGGATTTGAACCACCTTCATTCTGCATACAAGACAAATGCCCTACCTCCATGCTATCTCTCCGGCCCCATTAACACACAAATAAGTCAACTGTTCTCTATGTATTTATCAGCCTTTAAGTAATGATAAGTTTAAAGTATTAGAATAGATCATCAAATAGAAACAAATGGAAGAAGTCTGGATAATTAAAAAATAGTTAGCTGGGTAATGGTTTCCCTTTCTGCTACTACCTCTAACATCTTTCTTACCTGGAAGAAATATGACTGTAGAGGCTGATCCTTATTTTCTTCATCCACATACAGACCTCCTACTACATAGACCTGATTTTGTTGGGTAACAATGCTGGAATGGTTTCGGGGAATCTGCTCCGCCAGGGCAGTTAGGTAGCATTCATTCTCGTTGGGATCATAGGCCACTGCAGCTGTGTCATTTACCAAGAGGATGAGATCTTTGACAAACATTCCATGCCTGGGAATGTCATTCAGGTAACCCGGGAGTAAGTCTTCATCACCCACGTCACCATTCACCTCACCTGCCTCAGCCTTCTCAGTTGTTTTGCCAACCTCTGGGAGTTTTCCTGCAAAGGCATCTTTGAGAACTTTAATTTTTTTCTGGAGTTCCAGGTTGCTTTTAATGATATCATCTTTCTCAACATGATCTTTAAAATATTTTTCTGTCATGAGGCGGAAACGAATACAGTCGAACACTTCATTAAGGCTCTTCACCCTGTTTTCTTTGTCTGTTCTCACCCACTTCATCACGGCCTCGAACACGGCCTCTTCCTTTTCTACATTGAGGCTGTCATTTGAAATGACTGAGATCAATTCCTGTGGAGATAGCTGCATAAAGTCCTCTTCCTTACAAATCTGTAAAAAGCGATCTGACACAAATTCCCGGGCTGAGATGGCAAGTCTGGGGCAATCCAGAAGAAGTCCTAATCTCAGGATGGCTAGACAGTTCCCTGGAGCAAGTCTTTTCTGAAGATAGGAAACACAGACAGTGAACACGGAGGGGATTTGGAAGCGGCTGGCCAAGGCAAAAATATCTTGCACGTTTCCATCATTGAGGTCAATAGTGGCAGAGTACAGGTACTTGATGATTAAATCCAGCACAGCAGGATCCACATTATCCAAGACCACCTCCTTCTTCTTTTCCTCTTCAATATCAGATAAAAAATACTCCCGGAAGTAAGGACTACAAGCTGACAAAATCAATCGGTGGCAAGGAAGGCCTTTGTCACCTGCTTTTAGGGTGCAATCGACGAATTTGTTCTCATCCAGGAGATCTTTCAGACCGTCCTGAAGAAGTGTGGATTGGTAAAGCCGCAGTTCCTCTGTGAGTTCCCGCTGGGAATCCATTCTGTGCGTCACCTGAGTAAGGAAGGGGACACTGAAGGCTTTAGCTCCTCGCTGCACACAGGTCTAGCTGTAAAAAGGCAGATCAGTGTGCTTCACCCAGCTTGAAGTCTTTGCACTTTAATCCCACCAGCTAAATATAGGTACCAGCTCTAACAACCGGAATTCAGAAAGAAGTTATTCTTGCAGCTGTTACAGATTGAAAGGAACAGCTGGAACTTGTCATCAAGAAGGAAATAACTAAGAAATACGAGAATTAAATGTTGAGGAAAAAACTTTAAAATATACAAAGCATGGGAAGATAGGCTAATAAAAATTTCAGGAAGAAAATATTTATTGAGAAAACCAAAAAAAAAATCACAAATGAGTCAGTCAATTAAAAACAGTCTAGTGACAAGCCATTTGGCTGTCTGAATTAATGATGAAAAGGTTAAGAATATGAGGTGAATTCATTTGCCTTCTCATAAGGAAGATTCCCTTTCCAATAACTCTTACACACAAATCCCATCTCTTATTAAAACAGAAAAGGACATTTTTTTAAATGTGGGAAACAAAGTTTATTTGCTACAACTAGAGCTATTCAAACCTTTAAACCTTTAGATGTTCAGCCTTTAAAATAACATATTAGAAATAATACATGCAGGGCCCGGAGAGATAGCACAGCGGCATTTGCCTTGCAAGCAGCCGATCCAGGACCAAAGGTGATTGGTTCGAATCCAAAAAAAAAAAAAAAAAAAAGAAATAATACATGCAAAAAAATTGCTAATTTTCTAAGACATTCTAGATTCTTTATTCTTTTTTTTTTTTTTTTTGGGCCACACCCAGCGGTGCTCAGGGGTTACTCCTGGCTGTCTGCTCAGAAATAGCTCCTGGCAGGCACGGGGGACCATATGGGACACCGGGATTTGAACCAACCACCTTTGGTCCTGGATCGGCTGCTTGCAAGGCAAACGCCGCTGTGCTATCTCTCCGGGCCCTAGATTCTTTATTCTTGAGAAAAATAATTAGGATTAAATTAAAATAAAATTTATCCATACTGTCTTAGTCTATAAAGGATATGATGTGACAAAACACAAAACAAAGATTAAAATGCAACATCAAAACCAGAAAATAAAGTTAAAAATCAAAAAGAACAAACCTACACAAATACAATGTGATCACTAAAGATATTAATGATGCAATTTCTTCTTTTATTTTTCCTTGTTTGGGGCCACACCTGGCAGTGATCAGGGATTACTCCTGACTCTGCACTAAGGAATCATTCCTGGCAGTGCTTGGGGGACCATAGGCAGTGCTGGGGTTTAAACCCTGGTTAACTGCATGTAAGGCAATGACCTTAAGTCCTCTTTGTCTCTAGCCGTGTGTGTGTGTGTGTGTGTGTGTGTGTGTGTGTGTGTATTAAAATCAGACCCAGGGCAATTCATATCACACTAAACATTTCACACTATCCCAGTGACTTTAAGTGTTAAAGAATATCTTTGCTTTGATACAAAATAAGTAGACAGATGTTACCAACAGAAAAGTGAAATTAGAACAATTGTGACAAAACCTTTAGAAATTGGATAACACCAAACTTGAAAAAAATATATAACCAGAATAATCTAATTTATTATAATAATGTAACAATTTAGTATATGTTAAAGGAGTTCTTTTGAATTTGTGTGTGGTGCTAAGGATCAAATTCATACAAGGTATACACTTTACAACTGATCTATATCCAAAGTTTTCAAAAGTCATGTTTTGTAAGAAATTCTTTTTATATACAGAAAGCATCACAATACTTCTTCATAGTACTTTCTGTTTCAGATTGTAATATTTTTCTCAACATAGTGAGATTATAATTTTGAAGGCTGGTATTCAAAAGCAAGCAAAAAAGCTCCAAGAAGATAAGTATTTTTTTATTTTTCTCTTTTAGGTTGGTTTTGCTCACTAGCTCTAGAATCTCCTGGATGCTCTATATGTGTCAAATGAACAAATGTCCCCAGATTAGGAATTATGTATTTTTAAATTTCAAGGTCTCTATCAATGAGTCAATTTTTTTTCTCTTATTTTTACATCACAGTGAACTCAATGGTACAGTCAGCTGCTAGGACAACAGCTGAAAGAGGAGCTCACTGACTTTCCAATTATAGATGCCACTAAAGGTTTTAACATACTAGAGAAAACTAACAGCTGCCCCCTGGTTCAAACAATAAATGACTCATGTCTATGTGTAACACCTAACATTTTGGAAAGATCAATGAGTCAGATCCCATGCAAATCCCATGACATGACCTTTCAAATTCTTCCTACTAGTCAGCAATTTTAGTTATTCTTTTCCTTGAGAAACAATTTAAATATTATTGGTATTTAAAATTTCAAACTTTTTCCTAATGTATGCTATTTATTGTAGCACCAGGACTGAAAATGAAGAAATCCTTTCCTGTTTAAATGAAGTGGCCAATTTATAGTTTTTGTCCATTGATATTTTTTAAACTCTATTTATATATTAATCAATTGATTGATTGTTTTGGGGCCATATGCAGCAGCACTCAGGGGTTACTTCTGGCAGGCTGGGGGACCACATGGGATGTCCAGAATCAAACAGGGTCCCTCCTGAGTTGGCTGCATGCAAGGCAAATACCCTACTGTTGTGCTATCTCTCTGGCTGTCCATTGATTTTTGTTTATTTGTTTGTTTTTTTGGGTCACATCTGGCAGTGCTCAGGGATTCCTCCTGGCTCTATGCTCAGAAATCACTCCTGGTAAGCTCGGGGGACCACATGAGATGCCGGGATTCAAACCACTGTCCTTCTGCATGCAAGGCAAACACCCTACCACTGTGCTATTTCTCTGGCCCACACTGATTTTTTTTTATTAAATTAAGGTTACCATTTTATTGTGCTCTGTATCTATGGCGATAATTTAGTTGCATATTATTTTAAATATCTTGTATACTACATACACTTCTTTTAGAGCAGGGTGGAGAATCTTTTTTCTATAAAATGTCATTTGGAATTCATTTTGTGGGGGGGACTACACCCTATGATGCTCAGGAGTTACTCCTGGCTATGCACTCAGAAATCACTCCTGGCTCAGGGGACCACATGGGATGATGGGGATCAAACCAAGGTCTATCCTGGTTCGGCCACATGCAAGGCAAATGCCCTTCTGCTGTGCTATTACTCAGGCCTGCAATTTGGATATTTATAACATAGGCAGATAGGCAAGGACAATTAACACAAGAAGCATACATATATAATTGTTCCAACATGTACTAGATTATGTGATTTTGTAGCTCTTCTATGGTCTGTGCACTATATATTCTTCATCCCTGTCTTCTACTGATTTAATCTCAGTAAAAATGACAAAGGTTCCTTAGACACCATTATGTGTGTGTGTGTGTGTGTGTGTGTGTGTGTGTGATAACTGGCGGTGCTTCAGGGTTTACTTCTAGCTCTGTGCTCGAGGATCACTCCTGGTGGGGCTTGGGGAGACTGTATGTGGTGCAAAGGATCAAACCTGTGTTAAATGAATGCAAGGCAGCATGCTACTGTACTACCTCCCTGCCCTCTCTTTTTATTTAAAGGATAGGTCCTTTTAATTGCAACCATCTGTATATCATCTAAATACAAAGTTTAAGTTGATCAATTGTTCAAAGTGTGTGTATGTTGCTGAGGTTGAACTCAGCCACAGGTAAGTGAGGCATGTACTCTACCACTGAGCTACATCCCTGATCCATGGTAATATATTTAAACTACATTACATAACTGAAAAAGTTCTGATTATTCCATAAGAAAAATGTCTTATTTTAAATAACAATGTCAAAACATTAATTGTGCTGCATAAGTACTTTATTAAACCCACATGATACAATCATTAATTATCTTCAAACTAAATTTACAAGCATCAGGTACAAAATGCATATTACTTACAAATCATGTACATTTCAGTTTAAAAATAACTTGTATAAAACTGGCAGTAAAATCTTAGATGAATTTTTCTTAGTTATAAAAAACTCTTCCTTAAGTTTTTTTCTGTAGATGTAAACCAACTTTTGCCTGATAGTAGGCAACTAAGAACTTTAATCTTGAGATATCTTTAAATAGAAATCCAGTTCAACTCAAGATCAACTCATTACTTCCCAAAGTCCCTGCAGGGTGAATCCATCCTTCAATTTCTCTATTGCAAGCCCCAGTTCTTCTGAAAATACAGGTTCACGATCTTGTTGCTTTTTGAAAGATAAGAGGATGAGATCGGAAAAGGGAAGGTGGTAAGAAAAAGAGAAAAAAACAAAAAATAGGTTTCACATAAGTTTGTGAATACTAAATGTTGAAATATATAATATATATTTTTTCATATACTGTAGGTAAAAATGTCCTTACCTTATTGCCATCAGCAAAATAAGCCTATAAGACAAAGAAAATTATATTTACGTATTCCACATATAATATATAAAATAGATCAGTAGGCTAAGATATAGGGAGTTGACAGAATAAGTCTGTAACTGAATGAACTTTGCATTCTAAAACTGTGTTCCTATTTTTTTCCCTGTCTCTCTTTACAACTATGGTCACAGAATTCACTTCTGTATATCATTGTTGAGTACAATAATTATTCTTTAAACTTAAAAAAGTTATGCCGGGGGGCCGGGCGGTGGCGCTCGAGGTAAGGTGCCTGCCTTACCTGCGCTAGCCTAGGAGACGGACCGCGGTTCGATCCCCCGGTGTCCCATATGGTCCCCCAAGCCAGGAGCGACTTCTGAGCGCATAGCCAGGAGTAACCCCTGAGCGTCACCGGGTGTGGCCCAAAAAAACCAAAAAAAAAAAACCAAAAAAAAAAAAAAAAAAAAAGTTATGCCGGGGCCAGGCGGTGGCGCTAAAGGTAAGGTGCCTGCCTTGCCTGTGCTAGCCTTGGACAGACTGCGGTTCGATCCCCCGGTGTCCCATATGGTCCTCAAGCCAGGAGCAACTTCTGAGCACATAGCCAGGAGTAACCCCTGAGCATTACCGGGTGTGGCCCCCCCCCAAAAAAAAGAGTTATGCCTTGTAATTAATGTACAATTTGCATATTAACTTTAATGAAGAATATACATGATTTAGAGGTTTTATTCCTATTTTTGGTTTAGAAGATGATGCTGGCAAAGCAAAAGTAATCTGTGTTTTAATATGTGAGTAAATGATTAGAATATGCCTACCATAAGCCTGATCTGGGTTCATTTACTGGTAGTACTCTATGTGGTCCCCAGAGCAGCACAAGGTGTAGCATGTGAGGTCCCCAGCCTGGCGCTAAGGTAATGTGCCCTGTATGTGGCTGACTCTGGTTAGATTCCTGGCAACACATGGTCCCCTGGACATTGCCAGGAATGATCCTTGAATAATGGTGGGATAAAATCTAAAATTTTATAGTACTTCATAAAATTATATAATTTAGCTATTTAAATAAGACCCATATAAATCCCAAGAAATGTAGTATGTCTCCTTTGTAATGCTTACCACAAAAGCATCCGTGTGATCATCAGAGTCGATTTCTACATCATCTTGAATCTGTTCAACTGTCAGAGCTTCAATGGGCTGTGGCTAAAAATTAATAATGTTAAAGTATATAAAAGAGATAGCATTAATATTATACACATTTCTAGCCCATGTGTTCTAAATATTGTGAACATTTATAAAAGGATAATACAACTGCAAACTTATATATATACTTATATATAAAATACTTTATACTTATATATTATATATAAAATATACTTTATACTTAAATATAAAATAACTACATGACAAGGGAAATGGCTCAAGTGGCTGAGCACATGTCCAGCATGTATAAAGACCCTATGTTTAGTCTCTTAATTGCTTAATCCCCCAGGTACTACAGGTGTCAGCCCAATGGCTCCACCAACATGAGCACCACAAATGACTAGCTAAGATCTATGAAAAAAATCACTGGTTCTTTAGGGAAGGGATACCCACAGTGTTTCAGACATGGCCATGACTAAGTGGTTCTGTGCAAGTAACTTAGCCTACTCTCCATCACTGTCAGTAATGATAGTAACATTACACTTCATAATGTTATTGTTAGAATTAAACATGATAATATATTTAAAGTGTTTAGGGCAATGATTAGCAAACAAGAGGTATTCCAATAGTTATTCAACTAACAATATTCACCACTGTGTGCTAATTGATTGCTGGAGATAGAGTGATTAGAGAAAATAAGACAAAAATTCCTGACTTCATGGAGATGGTTTATTGTGGAAGAGACTAACCAGTGTAACCAAAATTAAAGTAAGCAATGAGAAGAACCAGAAAAAACAAAGTGAGGGAAGTTGTGTGGAACCATTTGAGGAGAGCTCTCTGAAGAAGCAGCTTTGAAATCAGGCCTTATAGGAGGTGGCAGTCAGCTCTTATTGGCTGGTATCTATGCATACTGGGAATTGAAGAATGATTCCTATGTTTTTTTTTTTGTTTTTTTTTTTTTACTCTTAAGGCATTTATTTATTAAAATTTTTCTGCCAAAATTTCACATTAGTCTTTACATTTTCTCTCCCGAGGTCACCACCTCAGCATATTTATTACACAGAAACGCCTCCTCCAGCACTCAGTGTTAACCAGCGTCCACACGGTGAGCCCATGGCCAGCCTCTGTTCCCTGGGTGAACCAACTAGATGTTAATACTGCTCTGCTACAAGGTAAAAGCTCCTAACTCAAACTTATTGGAAAAGGAGTGAAACTTCTGCAAAGTGCACTTTAAGAAGAGGTACGTTTTGCTTATGGAAAGAAACCAGTGAGTCCTCTAAGAATAAAAGGGAGTATTTTACAGTTAAGCACATGATTTGGAGTGAAAAATCCCGATGCTGCTCTGCTGGTCCACGCTCTTAATACTCTTCTTGATCCTCTTGGGGGCCCCCTTCATCAGGGATCACAAAGCCTTCATCCGTGGCATACAGAATATCCACAATCCTCTGTAGTACTGGATTGTTCTCCCCCTCGTTCTCCTGGCAAATTAGCTCAATGTTCCTGAGCTTCCCGAAGTAGAAATCTCTCTCTTTCTCCAAATCTTCAACAATGAGTTTCAATACGTTGACCTGCTGCATTAATTCGGCTGCTTCATCATCCCCATTGCCCACACCAGGGTTCTTCCGCACCACTCCTGGTCCAGCCTTAGGCGTTGCAGTAGTTCTGTGTGTTGCAATGGGCCTCTGCGGGGCTGCACTGCTAGAGCTGAGAGGTTTCTTTGGTTTGTTCAGAGCAGGAGCAACAAGAGAGGGTGCCACAGCAGTCTCTTGACCTTGTCTGGCCGCGACAGGGTCATAGTCTTTCCCATCGTAGTTTGCATCAAAGAACTTCTTGAACCATTGAACAAATTCAAAATTGTCCTGAAACTTTCCTTTTACTAATTTGTCCACAGGAATTATTTTGTCAACACCCATTCTCTTAAAACCTGCTTGTAGTATTTTGAAGTTCTGAATATATTCATGTTCTAGCTTAGCTTGAAATTTCACTTTCTTCAAGGCAATGGAGCCAGGAAACAGCATGTCCATAAACTGACAATATGCAGCCCCTGAGCACAGCTGTTCAATCTTCGTCAGATTCAGCTGCAGAGACTCATTGATCCATGCCAGCATGTCATGTCGACTCAGATTGTCACTGGTGACTGATGTTGAATATACATTCACTGCCATCTTCGGCTCAGCGGAACCGCTCCTCCACCACCCGTGTGACCGGCTCCGGGCTCTGGTTCCGTCTTCGTCTCGTTCGTTCAAACCACCCGACCCCCATTCCTATGTTTTATTTGAGGTTTTGAATGGCTTAATACTTTCTGAAATTTCTTTCTTTTATTTTTAAGAGCCTCAGGCTCTATTGATTGATCTGGCTGGGAGGAGACTCTTACTTTTTGTTTTGCTTCTGAGTCACACACAGCAGTGCTCAGGGGTTACTCCTGGGGCTCTGTGCTCAGAAATAATACTTAGTGATACTCAGGGAACCATATGAGATGCTAGGGATCAAACCTGTTTGCCACATGCAAGAAAAGTATCTTTCCAACTGTAAAATCTCTTCAGCCCCTACTCTTTCACTTTTAAATGGTAAACCTAAAATTCAAAGTTGCCTGTGGTCACAAATACATGGTAAAATTATTATTGGAATCAGGTTTTTCATGTTCCAAGGTTTATGTTTATTGTACATTATTCTATAATCAAAAGTAGTAACTTCAGTTTAAATGGAAAGGGATAGAAATAGGGAAGAGACTTGTATATCTGAATGTATAAAAAAATAGAATCATGGGAACAATAAATCACAGGTTTTACATAATAAAAATAAGTTAAATAAAAACCCAGCAGGATGCTGCTTTTCAGGAAACATGATGTGGCCAGTTTAGGTCTGCCAAATTTGAGTTGTTTAAACTAATCCTTGTGAATTTTTTTTTTTTTTTATCTTTTTTTTTTTTACAAACCCTTGTGTCGAGGGCTGACTTTCAATAGATCGCAGCGAGGGAGCTGCTCTGCTACGTACGAAACCCTGACTTCCTTGTGAATTTTTACTTACAAATTTATTTCCCCTCATACTGCTGAGCATTCAATTCAGTAAATGTTCCACATAGCTCAGACCACTGAGCCTTTCCATGGATTACTTAAATTATAAACATGAGCTTGGGAATGAGAAATTCATCTTGTTATCTGAAATGCTCATATATACAAAAATAGTCAAGAATGCTAGGAATCGTGATAAGCTGAGAGCTTTTGTTAATTAAGGGAGTGCTTTGATAAGTCATTGATGAAGTGGTTATTCCTGAGGAATAACATCATCAGAGATGATGGAGTGAAAGGGAAATGAAGTACACATTGGGAAGAAAACAGAAAAGATTAATTAGAGATATAAAATACATGACAGTGTCAACAACACAGAGAAGCATTTCAGCCGGAAGGCAACAAGACCCTGGCTGAAGTTGGAAGGTCTGAGTATGCACTCAGCTCCCAACACTGCAGCCTGATTTCTGGTCACATTTATGTACTACAAGAGCAGGAGGATGGGTATCGATAAGGTTCAACAGTTTCAGTCAGTCCCTGTGGGGATGCTGGTGACATGGCAGATGGCAAGGGTTCAGCCAAAGGACAGACAGGAAAGGAACAGTGATGGAGCAGCCTGTGAGGGCACCAGAGAGCAAGTTGCTAGCAAGGGTGTCAACGATGAGGTGGACAGCAGGGCTCGCTTTACAGGAGAGGCTGGTGAGCCACCTGTGACAGGAAGACTAGTGGGAAAGGCAGAAGAGAAAAGTTTAAAAAAATCATATGGATATCAAGGGTTGGTACAGAAACCAGAAATCATGAGAAAGGCCCAAGAGCAAATATGTGTGGTTGAAATTAAAATCTATTATGACTGCTATGTCAGTTTGGACACAGGCCAGTGACTCCTAGAGCTGTATGTATACTGCAGGACTCTGGGAGAACAGGGTGATGCCTATGAGGCTGTATGGTTTGTTCATGGTAGTGGAAAGATGAAGTAAAGTAAAAATAAAGCTAAGTGGGAGATTCAAGTATACCTATGGCAGAGGACCCTTATACATGAGGATCTTAGACTGCTCCCTAGAAGTGCAGAAACAGATGATAATACAGCCAGTGAAAGACAGTAACAAGCACCAGAAGTGAGGGCCAGGGGCATGCTCAGAGCACAGTGTATTTATGCATTATTTCATACAACTTAAATCAGGTGTTCATATCTGAATGTGCTGTAGCTACTCAGACAGCCCACTGTTTTTCATGCTGAATAAATTACCTTTTCTTCCATCTCATAATACACTCCAAATATTGGGCTGGCAGAATAGACTTTGTGAAGTGAATTGATTTCCTTCACTGACTCTTGTAGTTTTTCCACAGGATCTATTTTAAAGCCAAGGACGTAGCCTCCACTCTTAAAAAAACAAAAAGACAGTCTGAAGAAGCAAGCCTGTAACTGGCGTTTTTAGTAAACTAAACTAAAGCTTTAGTTGTTCTTATTTCAGATAATACAGATTTCACATGATTTAACTAGTTATTTCAAAATTTAAAAATAAATAGCAGGGGCTGAAGCCATAGTACAGCAGGTAGGGCATTTGCTTTGTACATGGTTGACCCAGGTTCAATCCCCAGCATCAGATATGGTTCTCTGAGCCTGCCAGGAGTAATTTCTGAGTGCAGAGCCAGGAGTAACCCCTGAGCACTGCTGGGTGTGGCCCAAAAACCAAATTAAATAATAAAAAAAAAAAAAAAACAACAACAGCGGACCTAAATTTTTCCAGGGGTAGGTCTGAAAAAAAAAAGATTATTTTTCGTTTGTTTTGTTTTTGGGCCACACCCAGCAGTTCTCAGGGGTTATTCCTGGTTCTGCACTCAGAAATTATTTCTGACAGGGTTGGGGACCTACATGAGATGTCAGGATCAAACCTGGGTTGGCTGTGTGCAAGGCAAACACCCTACCTGCTATGCTGTGCTCTTGCCCCAAGAAATAGATTATAAACATCAGAGGAAGCAAGGGATACCCTCTTCAAACCTATGATTCTCTCTCTTTGAAGAACGAGGGGGAAATTCTGACCATAAATTTCTACAGATTTTTGTAGAGGAGTGTTAAAAACTCAAATAGCATAATATAAAAGTTAAGAGTATATACTTTAGGGGCCCAGAGAGATAGCACAGCAGTGTTTGCCTTGCAAGCAGCAGTCCCAGGACCAAAGGTGGTTGGTTCAAATCCCGGTGTCCCATATGGTCCCCCGTGCCTGCCAGGAGCTATTTCTGAGCAGACAGCCAGGAGTAACCCTGAGCACCGCCAGGTGTGTTCCCAAAAACCAAAAAAAAAAAAAAAAAAAAAAAAAAAGTATATACTTTGTATTAAAAACAACTGCCTTTGGGATCAAATTCTAGTTTTATAAGTAATTTCTAGATGATACCAGAAAACTAACTTTTTTTAGTCTTTCTAAGCCCTGATATTCCAATCAATCATTTAGGTAATTAACATGTTATATTACATTAAATTATATATGACACTTGGTACGGTTTCTAGAATTTTATAAGCTCTTACTAAATGGCAACATTGGTCTATAGGCCTAGGTAAAAAGTGAGTAGACACTGATGTTTAAACTTAGAAGTGGGGCCCAGAGAGATAGCACAGCGGTAAGGCATTTGCCTTGCATGGAAAAGGACGGTGGTTCGAATCCTGGCATCACATATGGTCCCCCGCGACTGCCAGGGGCAATTTCTGAGCGTGGAGCCAGGAGTAACCCCTGAGCGTTGCTGGGTGTGAACCAAAAACCAAAAAAAAAAAAAAAAAAAGTAAAAAACAACTAAACTTAGAAGTGTTTGTATATGTATTTACTTACACTAACAACTATCATGACACTGGTAGTGAATGAGATAAATAGAATGCCTGTCTCAAAGACAGGCAGGGGGTGGGGAGGAAGTAGATGAAGGGCATTGGTGGTGGGAATGTTGCACTGGTGAAGGGGGTATTCTTTTTTATAATTGAAGCTCAACTACAAACATGTTTGTAATCATGGTGCTAAAATAAAGATATTATTAAAATATTTTAAAACCTTTGAGTTTGGGTGGAAATATATTTACTCAATATGAATGCATTTTGAGGGTATGGCATTGTATAATTAGATACAATGTAATTTGTATATAGAACCTCAGGGGGTGTCTGCATATCGGTTTTCTCATAGACATTCTTGTGAATCAATCAGACTTGGAATCAAGCCTCAAGCTGAATACTTCTGAGTCTTGAGACTATAGGCAGGATTCCCAACTTCTCTAACACCTTAGTTTCCTTTATAGTAGAAAAAATAGTAACTATCTCATATGCTGTGTGAAGTGAGAACATGCATGATAAGTACGGTAAGTTGTGTTTTTTAATTAAAGGATTAGAGATAGTAGAGGAGATAAGATTCTTGCCTTGCATGTGGCTGACCCTAGTCAGCACCCTGGTACCACATATGCAAACACTGGCAAGGACTACTGCTAAGTATAGATCCAGGAGTAGCCATAGTGGCCCCAGCCCTTCTCTCCTGCAACTCACCCAGAAATATAAAGCAGATGTCCTTATAGGGACCTGGGCTCAATCAAAATCAACAAGGTTGGTATAACTGGATGAAACATGATTAGTGCTAAACAGTTCACTACTATGCAGTTTGTTTTATTCAAGAAAACAACAGCGGGGGGGGGGGGGCGGGGGAGGGAGAGATACCATGAAGATAAAGCATTTCCTTGCATGCAGGAGGACAGTGGTTCAAATCCCGGCATCCCATATGGTCCCCTGAGCCTGCCAGGAGCAACTTCTGAGTGTAGAGCAGGAGTAACCCCTGAATGCTGCCAGTTGTGACAGCCCCCACCCCCCAAAAAAGAAAACAATAGCAGGGAATGGAACGATAGCACAGCAGGTAGAGTATTTACCTTGCATATGGCCAACTCGGGGCCAATCCGGGTTCGATCCCAGGCATCTCATATGGTCTCCTGAGTCTGCCAGGAGTGATTTCTGAGTGCAGACCCATGAGCACCACTGGGTGGGGCCCAAAACCACCCCTCCAAAAAAAGCCAAAACAAAACAAAACAAAAATGATGGCAAATTTTAGTTTTAATTTTTTGGCTACACCTGGTGATGCTAAGGGCTTACTTGTGGTTTTGTGTTAAATTTCACTCCTGGGAGAGTTTTTTTTAGATTGTCATTATTATTATTATTATTATTATTATTATTATTATTTTGTTTTTTCGGGCCACACCCATTTGGTGCTCAGGGTTACTCCTGGCTAAGCACTCAGAAATTGCCCCTGGCTTGGGGGGACCATATGGGATGCCGGGGGATCGAACCGCGGTCCTTCCTTGGCTAGTGCTTGCAAGGCAGACACCTTATCTCTAGCGCCACCTCGCCGGCCCCATGTCTTTATTATTTTTAAGTTGCAATATACATGGTTTAATTCAAACAACAAAAAAACATTCAATCAAGTGAAAAGTAAAAACTGAACAATAAACAAAACACTCCAAAACCAAAATATTTTCCATTGAAAACATGTTATGATGAATACAAGGTGTCATTACTACCTTACTGCAATAT
This sequence comes from Suncus etruscus, assembly GCF_024139225.1. Taxonomy (NCBI): domain Eukaryota; kingdom Metazoa; phylum Chordata; class Mammalia; order Eulipotyphla; family Soricidae; genus Suncus; species Suncus etruscus. The sequence goes on from NC_064852.1 coordinate 97,112,378, forward strand.
TTTTATGTGTGACTAGCCTACATATCCCATGTTTTCTGTAATCGTGCAGATGTGAAGTTTAAATGATTAAAGGAAGTTGAAATGATTAAATACATGGACAGTCTGCTTACTGTAGAGAATCATTTCACAAGACAACCAAACTCTGTTTAGAGAACAAAATTATTTAAAAATTCTCCAAGTATTTATATTCATTTTAGAATCTCTGAACCTTAAGTTGTTCCTCCTGGACAATGCCAATCTCCAAAAGAAACTGGCACATTTTCTTTCCTTGGTCACCCTGAGGTTGAATGACTTTTCCATACATCAGATGTTTAATCACAGTATTGTTATAGGCAAATTTCTTCTTAAAATTTGAAATGTAGTTCAAGTTGGTCACATGCAAGGCAAATGCCTTAACTATTTCTCCAACTCTCACTTCAAATTATTTTCTTTTTTTTTTTTTTTTTTTTTCTTTTTTGGTTTTTGGGCCACACCCGGCGGTGCTCAGGGGTTACTCCTGGCTGTCTGCTCAGAAATAGCTCCTGGCAGGCACGGGGGACCATATGGGACACCGGGATTCAAACCAACCATCTTTGGTCCTGGATCGGCTGCTTGCAAGGCAAACGCCACTGTGCTATCTCTCCGGGCCCTAATTATTTTATTTTTTAATTACATAGTTGACTAACTGATAATAATACATTTTTAGGGAGACCTCAAACTATTTTTTTTTATTTTTTCACTTCAAATTCTTGATTTCAAATTGTAGCTTTTTTTTGGTTTGTTTGTTTTGGGTCACACCTAGCAGCGCTCAGGGATTACTCCTGGCTCTACACTCAGAAATTGCTTCTGGCAGGCTTGGGGGACCATAAGGGATGCTGGGATTCAAACCGCCATTCTTCTGCATGCAAGGCAAATGCCTTATCTCCATACTATTTCTCTGGCCCCTGTAATTATATTCTTCAGTATAAACTTGTTATTATAAATTAAACTTTAAAATATATTAAATATTAAAAAATACATAAAGTATCTTACCTGCTGAGAGCTTTCTATGACAAGAGCTAAGCCAAACTTTGAATCTCTAATCTTTATTGACCGCTAGATATAAAATGAAAAAAAACAAAAAAAACAAAAAACAGGTTTTTAGCATTTGTCAGTAGTAAATCCTTAATACAAGGTTTTTTTCTTTTTTCAGGTTATTATTTTCCTAATCTAAGAAGAAAAATTCTCCTTTTTTTCCCATTACATTCCCACAGAGATCAAGCCAATGAAAAATTTCATGCGGGGAAACGAAAGTTGTTTTTTGTTTTTGTTTTTTGGGTGACACCCAGCAGTGCTCAGGGATTACTCCTGGCTCTATGCTCAGAAATCATTCCTGGCAGGCTTGGGGGACCATATGGGATGCGGGGATTAGAGCCACCATCCTTCTACATGCAAGGCAAATGCACTACCTCCATGCTATCTCTCTGGCCCCAGAAACAGAAGTTTAAATTAGAAAGCAATACAAAGCCTGGGGCTGGAGCGATAGCATGGAGGTAAGGCATTTGCCTTGCGTGCAAAAGATCAGTGGTTCAAATCCTGGCATCCCATATGGTCCCCCGAGCCAGACAGGAGCAATCTCTGAGCATAGAACCAGGAGTAACCCGAGTGCTGCTGGGTGTGACCCAAAAACAAACAAACAAAAAAGAACAAAACAACAACAATAACAAAAAAGAAAGCAATACAAAGCTACATTTGTGAAATATGTTAAAATAAATCTCTAGCTCAATATGCCCCACTTCCAGAGTCAACGATTCAGAATATTTTATTTTTAATTTTAATCATTTAAAATCCCCAGCCCCTTTCGTTGGAGACACTATACCATAGGTTATCAGAATCACTTTGGCACATTTGTGGTAAGATCTCCCACTTGCCCTACACAGTTTCAAGCCACTGATGCATATTTGGGTTCTTCTTACTGGGGATCACAAACAGGACTGTCTTATTACTTTAGGGCAGGAGTCTCAAACTCAATTTACCTGGGGGCCGCAGGAGGCAAAGTCGGGGTGAGGCAGGGCTGCATAAGGGATTTCGCTTACCGAATATTTGCAATAAAAATCGCATTAGTAAGAAAAAAAATCACCAAAAATCGCATTAAACATTTGCATACCCCGAACGGAACTGCTCGGGATATGCGAATGTTTAATGTGATTTTTTTCTTACTAATGCGATTTTTATTGCGATTATTCGATAAGCGAATAATCACAGTGCGGGCCGCAAGTTTGAGACCCCTGCTTTAGGGTATATGAGCCTTGGGGCTTAAACTCATAACCTTACACTTGCCAGGCAAGCCCCTTAAGTCACTGAGTTAATTCTGATTGGTTGGTTTATGGGCAACTAGTGATGCTCAGGGGTTTACTCCTGACAAACTCAGGGTTCATATGGGGTGCTGGGGATCAAACCTGGGTTGGCTGCATGCAAGGGAAGTGTCCTACATGCTCTCTAGCTCCAATGCTGAATATTTTAAACCAAAGGTTAGCAATTAAAATTTTATTTCCTTGCTGGGCATCACAGATAGTGCAGCTCTAGGTATGACCTTGGTCTTACTGATGGCCTAGAAATTAAGCTCTTGGCCTCACACTTACTTTGAGTGCTTTAAACTACCAAACTATTTTCTACATTCTTTTTTCCAAACAGCAGAGCTGTCAGGATTGTCTTAGCACAAGCAGGAAACTCAGGTTTGAACTTGTTGCCTCATATTTGCCATGAAGGTGCTTTAACTCACTAAGTTATTTTCATGTTCCTAGGATAACAATCTTTTAGTTATGGAGAGGCAGTGTTTTTTGTGGTTCCCAAGGGTTGATTATTATTATTATTATTATTATTATTATTATTATTATTATTATTTGTTTTGTTTTTGGGCCACACCCGGCGGTGCTCAGGGGTTACCCTGGCTATCTGCTCAGAAATAGCTCCTGGCAGGACCATATGGGATGCCGGGATTCGAACCAACCACCTTAGGTTCTGGATCGGCTGCTTGCAAGGCAAACACCCCTGTGCTATCTCTCCGGCCCCAGGGTTGATTAATTTTTAAGTCTCACATGCCTCTTATTTCTTAAAACAGGTGGGTAGCTAGATTCTCTAAGGACTGCTATTCTATTTATTTAAAAAATATTATGGACATTAATAAAGGGGTATAAAGGGAGACTATGATGGGTCAAATGTGAATATTAACATTATCAGGCACTAAGGGAGGGGAGTGATCAGGGGGCTTTGAAGCAGTGGTGGAGAGGTTTGGAAACACCAATAGAGGGCTGGTGTAGCATCACTGGAACTGTAAAACAAAAATGGCTATAGTACCAAAAACTAGGATAGCTCAATAAAAACATGTTGATTAAAAAATTCATAGGTAAACGGGATATGAGAGTAAAACCAGTGATTTGGGAGAAGATGAAAAGGATTGAATCACAAAGGCAGGTAGGACGTGTGGGAGGTAACACTCAAGAAGTACTGACTGGAGGGGTTACTAAGAACCACATAACATCAAACATAAAGACCAGTGACCAAAAGTCTAAGAAGAGAAATTTGAAGTAGATCCTGGCATATTTTACCTCCCAACAGATGGGCAATGGAACTTGGGAGAAAAAGTTAGAGATGAAAACAGACAGAGACACTATTGGAGGTGGCAGGGTAAAGATAACAGTGTTATGAAAATCAGGAATTTCACACTCCACCAGTACACAGTTCTGTAAAGAACCATAACACACGAATACCTTCACTGTAAACAAGTTTATACTCAGTTGACTAAGGGTAGCACAGGCTGCTAAAATAGAAACTGGCAATAAGATGTGAGTATCTAAATGAGTGAGGTCAGGGACTGTGGCTGAGGCTCTACAGCTGAAGTTAGAATATGACTGTTGCAGTGAGACTGGGAAGATATCAGATTGCAAGTTATTTGGGTCAGGTGGAATTCATTCCAGGGACGATGTTTGGCAACTATATTTTTAAATAACAAGAAGTCCTAACTGAGGCCAGAGGAAGAGAGTAGGGTATACAGTGCTTGTATTGAACAAAGATGATCCTAATTCAATCACTAGCACCACATATGGTTCCTCGAGCACTGCCAGGAGTGACCCCTAAGCACAGAGTTGAAAGCTAGCCCTGAGTACCATCAGGCGTGATCTCCCACAAAACAAGCAAAAATCCTATCTGAACTATGCTTTCTACAGAAAGCACAAAACTGTTTACTACTTAGTAATTATTTAGCACAATAAAGATTGGTTGGTATATACAAATATAAGTAATGCATATAAAATGGAAACAAAAATACAATTGACCAATGCAGATTCTGTCATATCTTCATATCCATATTATAAATTGCTATATTTCTTTAGGTAAATAGAAATAATTTCTTCCTATGAGGTTCTATAGTAATACTGCTTTTCTTCACCAGAGTGAAATTTCTTAAAAATACACACTATATACTGTACATAAATATTTTTTCCCTTTTGGGGATATGGGGTAACACCCAGCAATGCTCATAAGTCACTTCTGGCACTCAAGAATAAAACCTGGGGGCCGGGCGGTGGCGCTGGAGGTAAGGTGCCTGCCTTACCTGCGCTAGCCTAGGAGACGGACCGCGGTTCGATCCCCCGGCGTCCCATATGGTCCCCCAAGCCAGGAGCGACTTCTGAGCGCATAGCCAGGAGTAACTCCTGAGCGTTACCGGGTGTGGCCCAAAAACCAAAAAAAAAAAAAAAAAAAAAAAAAAGAATAAAACCTGGTGGTGTTTGAGGATCATATGTGATGTGGGATCAAACCCAGGTTGGTCACATGCCAGGTAAGAGCCATAACCCCTGTCATGGCTCTCTGGTCTCTGGTTCATAATTTTCAAGATAGTTTTTCTAGAAATGAGCATGGAGTAGATACTAAATATGAGAAATCAGTCAAATTGGAAAGTTTGGCTTGTAAATATTTTGCAAAGAATTATATTCTTACTCCAAGAAGTCACCTCAAGAAATGACATTTTCTGGTTCTGGAGAGATTGTATAGCAGGTACCTTGCATGAGACTGACCTGGGTTTGATCCCTAGCATCCCATATGGTTCCCTGAGCACTACCAAGTATGATTCCTGAGCTCAGAGACAGGAGTAATCTTTTAGTACCACCAGGTGAAAAGCACAAAATCGACATTTTCTAAATACCATATTATATTTATGCATTAAGTATTTATTAAACTGCTTAGTCATCAGTATACTTATAACCTATTGTAAGGACAATTAATATTTATAACCTGCCAAATTTTTCATGCACTATTTAATTTTTGATTGGGCCACACCTGGCAGTGCTAGGACTTATTCCTGGTTCTATACTCAGAAATCACTTCTGGTGACTCTCAGGGGACCAGCCCTATACACTGTGCTATCTCTCCTCCAGCCCTTCATAAACTACTTTAATTTAGAGTCCTGTAAGTAGTTTCTTTTTTTGAGGGGTGGGGTGGGGCCACACCTGGGATGCTCAGGATTTACTCTTGGCTATGCACTCAGAAACTGCTTCTGGCTCGGGGGGACCATATGGGGCACTGGGGATCAAACTCAGGTCTGTCCTGGGTCAGCCATGTGCAAGGCAAAGGCCCTACCTCTGCACTATCACTCCGGCTCAGGGGTTACTCCTGGCTATGCACTCAGAAATCATTCCTGGCAGGCGTAGGAGACCATATAGGATGCTGGGATTGAACTTGGGTCAGCTACGTGCAAAGCAAACACCTTACTCGCTGTACTATCATTCTGGTTTGAGTCCATTATTTGTTTAATTTAATTACATATTTTATTCATAACAGTAGCAGTAATTAAATTTTTTTCTCCACCTTTCTTTCTTTCTTTTTTTTTTTTTTTGTGGTTTTTGGGTCACACCCGGCAGTGCTCAGGGGTTATTTCTGGCTCCAGGCTCAGAAATTGCTCCTGGCAGGCACAGGGGACCATATGGGGCGCCGATATTCGAACTGATGACCTCCTGCATGAAAGGCAAACGCCTTACCTCCATGCTATCTCTCCGGCCCCTCTCCACCCTTCTTTTTTTTTTTTTTTTTTTTTTTTTTTTTTTTTTTTTTTTGGTTTTTGGGTCACACCTGGCAGTGCTCAGGGGTTATTCCTGGCTCCAGGCTCAGAAATTGCTCCTGGCAGGCACAGGGGACCATATGGGGCGCCGGGATTCGAACCGATGACCTCCTGCATGAAAGGCAAACGCCTTACCTCCATGCTATCTCTCCGGCCCCACTCTCCACCCTTCTTAACAACTATTTTATCTTCCAAAACAAACTGCCCCAGTTACAGTTCTTTTTGAGAGTATGTATGTGGACTTTTTTTTTGTTGTTGTTCTGTTTTTAGGCCACACCTGGTGGCACTCTTGGCTCTGCACTCAGAAATCATTCCTGGGACTTCCCAATCCCCTGCGTGAGGCTGCTAAGGAAGACCCCAGGGAACTTAATCCCATCAAAGTGCACTGGCCAGGTAGGCGGTCCCAGCCCACAAGGTGGTACCAGACTCCTCCCGGGTGCTTTTAGAAAGCCTCTGCATTCCTTTATCCTTGGCTTCCTGATCCTCTGTGTGAGACTGCCAAGGAAGTAACTAGAGAACTTAATTCCATCAAGATTCAGTGCTGGCAGGCAGCAGGTATCTCCTAGCCCATGAGCCCCACCACAATACACAGTAAAAGCCATACTACAAGCATGTCAATGGGAAAACAAGGCACCTCAAGAAATGGTCCTTGAGCACAGACCCAAAGGTAATCTCAGAGCACCAGCAGATGTGGCCCCAAAATAATAACAACAAAATAAATGGGTTATTAAATGACAAACAATGAACAGGGGATCCAAGAGCCAAGCTAGTCCAGTGGACAGGGCACTTGCCTTGCTCATGGATGACTAGGATCCCTGGCATCCCATATGGTTCCCTGAGCACCAGCAGGATTAATTTCTGAGTGAGTCAGGAGTATCTCCTGAGCATCACCTAAGAAACCATGGCTAGTTCTACATCTGACTAGGTGGTCCTGGACAAACCAACCTCTCCAAGCCCTGTGTTTCTCATGATCAACATAAATAGTAGCAATCATTTTTTTTTTGTGCTTGCTCATAAATTGTCACAGATTAAATGAGGCAAGGCAGGTAAGAGTGCACAAGAATGAGTACTCAGAAAGACTTCCATAAACTAAAGCATTATTACCTCACAAACAGTTATTGATTGGCTTATTATTATTGGCTTATTATTGGTTATCTGGAATAACCTCTGCAACTTGCAGAGGATAATAAAAGTATCATAAGAGGAAAATTCATAAAAATGGTCATTTTCACTTATTCCTGCCATTGTGTTGTGACCTACAATGAAGAAGCCAAAGCAAGTCTTAACTATTGACTAATGGAGGAATGATTTTCTTTTATCTTTGAGATCCAACATGTAACAATATCTTAGGTTCTAATCTTAGGGACTGGAGCAATGGTGCCTAATCTGAAGCATTAATTGTAATTAAGATCTAGAAGTTTCAAAATCTCAGAGATGGGTCTTTAGTTAAAAAAAAAGGGGGGGGGGTCGGGTGGTGGTGCTAGAGGTAAGATGCCTGCCTTGCCTGCGCTAGCCTTGGACGAACCGCAGTTTGATCCCCTGGTGTCCCATATGGTCCCCCAAGCCAGAAGCAACTTCTGAACGCATAGCCAGGAGTAACCCCTGAGCATTACCGGGTGTGGCCCAAAATCCAAAAAAAAAAAAAAAAAAGAAAGAAAGAAATCGTTCCTGACAGGCTCAGGGAACCATATGGGATGCTGAGAATCAAATCTAGGTTGGCTGTGTACAAAGCAAACACTCTACCTGCTATACTTTGGCTCTATCCCATACAACTTGAACAATCTCAAATGAACTTAAGTTAAAACCTTATCTCAAAAGTTATCTGAATTCCTCATACTAAACCTGGAGTGTGAATTTAGCTAGCATTACATACTATATAATGAATACAATGAAAGCAGTTCATTCCAAGAGATTATAAATGCATTCTGGCTTTAAAAGGTTTTGAGCAGAAAGTGGAAGAGAATCAAGATAAAATGAAGTGTGTGGATCAGTATATCAAGGCCACACCAAGCAACTACCTCAAGAAACGATTTTGACACATTATAGAATTAAATCTAAGAATCTAATATCTTACTTTGTTTGATAATTATTATACTGTTTAGATTTCACTGTATTTCTTTTGAAATCAAAGTGATATAAAATGGAGAGATAGCACAGCGGTAGGGCATTTGCTTTGAATGCAGCCAACCAGGGCAGACATGGGTTGGATCCGCTGGGAGTGGCCCCAAAACAAACCAAAACCAAAAAAAAAAAAAAAAAAAATCAAAATGATAGTAATGCTGTTTCCCTGGAATGGAAATATAGTTAGATCATTTTTATACTGAAAGGGTAAATAACCTACATTTAAAAAGCAGGGTCTCAGCGAAGTTGCTGTCACTTACAATGAAGGAAATTGGGGCTGGAGTAATAGTACAGTGGATAGGGCATTTGCCTTGCACATGGCCGAAACAGGTTCTATCCCCAGCATCCCACGTAGTTCCCTGAATCTGCTAGGAGTGAGTGCAGGGGCAGGAGTAACCTGAGTACAGCCATGTATATGCCTGCCTGCCAAAAAAAAGGGGGAACTCATCTAACCCCCAAAGTACTTTTAACTGATTAGTAGAAATTATTTATCCTACTTTAAAGTACAGAAACCAAGATTTAGGACTTACAATTTGTAGATATGGTAGACTGACATTAAAATTGTCATTCATATTTGCATGCCACACAATTCTCACATTGGTAATAAAAAATGTTCCCAAATTTCCCTGTGGAAGAGAATAAGGAGAGACACATCAACAACAACTATTTACTTGAATGCTTATGATTTTTGTTTTGTTTTGGGGTCACACCTGGTGGCGCTCTAGGGTTACTCCTGGCTCTATACTCAGAAATTGCTCCTTGCAGGCTCAGGGATGCCAGGATTCGAACCACCCTCCCTCCTGGATTGGCTGCATGCAAGGCAAACAAACACCCCACAGCTATGCTATCTCTCCAGCCCATTAAATGCTTATTCTTTACTGCTAAACACAGAATTGTGGTTACTATGGCAACAGAAAATATATAAGTATTATGGAACATTAATGGCTTTAGTCCACAGTTGGTAAAGCACAGATTCAGAAGTTAGACCTAATCAATACAACCTGATACTTGCTAGTTGTTTGCCTAGGGACAAATTTTTTTGTGGTGTATTGTGTCAAATGATAAGTGGAAATCTGAGTAAATAACATGGAAATAAAGCACTTAACACAGAGTGAGCATCCCACCAGTGTTAGAATTTCTATTAACTCAAATCAGGGATAATCAGGATAAAAAAGTTGTACTATACCAAACACATTTGATTATTTCATCATTTCACAAGAGATACTTTACCACACTTCCTTATTAACTAAGGATTAAAACTATTCTTTAAAAAAGTAAAGACACGGGGCCGGGAAGGTGGCGCTAGAGGTAAGGTGTCTGCCTTGCAAGCACTAGCGTAGGACGGACCGCGGTTCTATCCCCGGAGTCCCATATGGTCCCCCCAAGCCAGGAGCCATTTCTGAGCCAGGAGTAACCCCTGAGCATCAAACGGGTGTGGCCCAAAAAACAAAAACAAAAACAAAAAAGTAAAGACAGGGGCCGAAAAAAAGGGGGGGGAGGGGAGTCTAGTCTCCACAGAGGTGTGAGGACCAGGCTCCACTCCCCGCCACAGGACCCCTGCTCCCTATCACCACCCCCCTTCCCTCCATCCCCACCCTATATCCCCCCCAAAAAAAAGACAGGGGCCGGAGAAATAGCATGGAGGTAGGACGTTAGCCTTGCATGCAGAAGGACAGTGGTTTGAATCCCAACATCCCATATGGTCCCCTGAACCTACCAGGAGCAATTTCTGAGCATAGAGCCAGGAGTAACTCCTGAGCGCTGCTGGGTGAGACCCAAAAACCAAAAATAAAAAAAATAAATAAAAATAAAAAAGCAAAGACAAAACACTATTCTTTAAGGGACCCAAAATGGTATATCTATTCTCCGGTGGATACTTTGCTAAGTGGTATAAAAGTCTTGAGGCCAGGGGCCGAAGAGATAGCATAGAGGTAAGGCATTTGCCTTGCATGCAGACGGTTGGTGGCTTGAATCCCGGCATCCTATATGGTCCCCCAAGCCTGCCAGGAGCGATTTCTGAGCATAGAGCCAGGAGTAACCCCTGAGCGCTGCCGGGTGTGACCCCAAGACCTCACACATGGTTTACCTCTGCTCTACCACTGAACCATTTTCCTGGCCCTTGTTTTGAAGCTTAAGAGTTAATATTTTATTATCAACCTCATAATATAAAGAACAATCCACTGGGTATATATAGTAGGGAGAATAGAGGAAATGGAGGAGAGATAGATAATTGGTAGAGGCAGATAATTTTAATATTGTGTTAATTGGTGTGGAAGACTTTTTATTTTTTTGGTTTTTGATTTTTGGGTTACACCTGGCAGCTTTCGAGTCACTTCTGACTCCATGCTCAGAAATCACTCCTGGCATTTGCCTTGCATGCAGAAGAATGGTGGTTCGAATCCTGGCATCCTTCTGCATGCAATTCAAACACCCTACCTCCACGCTATCTCTCTAGCCTCAAGACTTTTCCTTCCTTCCTTCCTTCCTTCCTTCCTTCCTTCCTTCCTTCCTTCCTTCCTTCCTTCCTTCCTTCCTTCCTTCCTTCCTTCCTTCCTTCTTCCTTCCTTCTCTCTTTCTTTCTCTCCTTCCTTCTCTTCCTTTTCTTTCTTTCTTTCTTTCTTTCTTTCTTTCTTTCTTTCTTCTTTCTTTCTTTCTTTCTTTCTTTCTTCTTTCTTTCTTTCTTTCTTTCTTCTTTCTTCTTTTTCTTTCTTTCTTTTTCCTTCTTTCTTCTTTCTTTCTCTCCTTTCTCTTTCTCTTTCTTTCTTTCTTTCTTTCTTTCTTTCTTCTCCTTCTCTCTCTCTTCTCTTCTTTCTTTCTTCTTTCTTTTCTTTTTTCTTTCTTCTTTCTTCTTCTCTTCTTTTCTTCTTTCTTTCTTTCTTCTTTCTCTTTCTCTTTTCTTTCTTCTCTTTCTTTCTTTCCTTTCTCTTCTTTCTTTCTTTCTTTCTTCTTCTTTCTTCTCTTCTTCCTTCCTCCCTTCCTTCCCCTTTCTTCCTTCCTTTTCTCCCTTTCCTCCCTTCCTTTCCTTCCCTCCTTTCATTCCCTTCCCTCCCTTCCTTTCCCTCCCTTCCTTTCCCTCCCTCCCTCCCTCCCTCCCTCCCTCCCTCCCTCCTCCCTCCTCCCTCCCTCCCTCCCTCCCTCCTTCCTTCCTTCCTTCCTTCCTTCCTTCCTTCCTTCCTTCCTTCCTTCCTTCCTTCCTTCCTTCCTTCCTTCCTTCCTTCCAAGAGTGAGCTATACTCATATCTTTCACAGTAGTATTTTAGGTACATATTAACATTGAATCAGGGGAATACCCATCACCAAATTTGTCCTCCCCACATCCCAGTTCCCTTTCTGCAACCCATATCCCCCACCGGGCTGCTAGAGTAGGTGGTCCCCTCTTTGTCTAGCTTACTATTAGTGATCATATATCTGTTTGGTCCTGGTACCCTCCCTTGTTTCTCCCTCTATTTAAGAGGCAAAGCTAGATAAATCGAGTTATGTGGTTTTGTTTGAAGGAAATAAAAGCAATAGAATGAGGTACAAAATAAGGGGGAAAAAAAGGAAGCCAAATATGCTAAAAATGGGCAGTGTCCTTCCAGAGGCTTTCAACCTCAGTTTGAGAGATGACATGAAAAAGGTAATTGAAACACCACAACAATACAGAAAGAGATATCAATTTAAATATCCAGTGAGCACTACAGCAATAAAGACAAGCACCACAAAATAGTTTCGGTTTGGAAATCAAATCATGCCGGAGTGCAAAAAGAAAAAGATAAAAAACTTTATTTTTTTTCTAAACCTTTAAGAAACCGGGAGGGAGATAAGGGATTTCTGCTTGGGAACAGGGATGAAGGGAGGACAACACTGGTGGTAGAAAGGCCCTCATTTATTGTCACTGTGTACCTTAAATATCACTGTGTGGGCCCGGAGAGATAGCACAGCGATGTTTGCCTTGTAAGCAACCGATCCAGAACCTAAGGTGGTTGGTTCGAATCCTGGTGTCCCATATGGTCACCCGTGCCTGCCAGGAGCTATTTCTGAGCAGACAGCCAGGAGTAACCCCTGAGCACTGCCGGGTGTGACCCAAAAACCAAAAAAAAAAAGAAAAAAGAAAATATCACTGTGTAAGATTTGTAAAAAAGAAATGAAAAATGCCTCTAATAATGTAAGCCATTATGATAAAGAAAATTGTGTTTTAATCAGAAATGTTCTTTGACTTACATGTATTATTATATTAATTATATTATATGTTATGTTATGTTACTATATTATGTTATGTTAGTTCACCTCAATATGTTAATCAATTTTGTCTCTTGAATAAATTTTTACAATAAAAAAATACTTTCTGCAAAAAAAATTGTTTTTTTAAAAGAAAAGGGATAGAAAACATTATGAACATGTCTTAGAAAAGTAAAAATAGGGGCCGGGCGGTGGCGCTGGAGGTAAGGTGCCTGCCTTACCTGCACTAGCCTAGGAGACGGACCGTGGTTCGATCCCCCGGCGTCCCATATGGTCACCCAAGCCAGGAGCGACTTCTGAGTGCATAGCCAGGAGTAACCCCTGAGCGTTACCGGGTGTGGCCCAAAAACCAAAAAAAAAAAAAAAAAAAAAAAAAGAAAAGTAAAAATAGGGCCGGCGCGGTGGCACTAGAGGTAAGGTGTCTGCCTCACCAGTGCTAGCCTAGGACAGACAGCGGTTCGATCCCCCGGCATCCCATATGGTCCCCCAAGCCAGGAGCGACTTCTGAGAGCATAGCCAGGAGTAACCCTTGAGCATTACTGGCTGTGGCCCAAAAACAATGTGCCATCAATTCCACTTCTTGGTATTTCTCTCCAGAATATAAAAACACTCATTCAAAAGGACATATGCACACCAATATCCATTCCAACACTAAGCACAATAGCTAAGATACAGAATTAACCAAGGCGATAGAAAAGTGATAGTACAGTGGGTCACTTGCCTTGCATGCTGACAATATGTACATACATTTTTATATAATTTATATAATTTTATATTAAGATCTGTAATTCTAACTTACCAAGAAGTATAATGATAATGTTAACAGTTAGGTTTAAATGGATATACAAGTTCAATGAATGAATAAAAATTATTATCAATATGCTACCCCCAAAGGTTCCTTTCTTTGCATAATACCTGATCACTGGAGAGATTCCATACTCCACTGATTTTATCATACAAATGTTCTTGTGGTAATAATCTTAATTGCTTATTTTTAATTAGTGCACCTCTCAATTTAAAATCACGATACATTTTAGATGTTTCATATGCTCTATAAAAAAAGAACACATAAATGTTGAAAATGTGGTTTTCTTATATTTACCTATTACCTTTTTTTTTTGGGGGGGTCACACCTGGCAGTGCTCAGGGTTTACTTCTGGCTCCATGCTCAGAAATCGCTCCTGGCAGGCACAGGGGACGATGCCAGGATTTGAACCAGTGACCTTCTGCATGAAAGGCAAACGCCCTACTTCCATGCTATCTCTCCGGCCCCATATTTACCTATTACTTAAAAAATTTACTACTATACATATATCTGTATATCTGTATATATATTCACAATTAAGTATTTCCAATACATTTTGATTAGTCTTAAAATAAATTTTAATATGGTAACATTGATTTATAATTTATATCAGCTTCAAGCACACTGCACTATAATTCACATTTTATATATTATAAAATACAATATAATGATCACCGCTAAAAATTTCTTGTTTTCTCTTTAAATTATTTCCCCCCCCATAGTTGTATTGCTTCCTCAAACTTGGTTATAGAGTCAGAGACTACATACTTGGATTCTAGGATCTCAGTGGTCCTGAATGATGAGGCATGGAACTGGGATTAGACTTGTGGTCTCATGCCTCCTGGCAGTTCTACCACTGGTCCTGTACCCATATATATGCTTCCTAATAATCTTCTATCTTATCCCTATCATCTTTCACTAAGATGACATATTCTGGTTAAAAAAAATTTGACTGCAGTGAAAAGAGAAGACTTACCAACCATCCAACCAATGACAAAATAAAACCACCACAAGAGTCTATAAGGAAAATACCCACACTTGCCCTCTTCTATTAGAAAGGATTCTTTTGATTAATTGACAAAATGATCCACAATTATTATCTAAAAATGAATGAATTCTTTCTAATTTTTTATGGGGCAGGGCACATCTAGTAATTCTCAGGAGTTACTCTGTACTCAGGAATTACTGCTAGTGGTTCTCCAGACAATAAGGGCTGCCAGGGACCAAACCCAGCTCAGCCACATTCAATGCAAATGTCTCATCAGCTATACTCTCTCTCCAGCCCCTTCAATTCTCTATTTGACTATTCCTATTTGACAGCTGGTTTAGTAGAACATCTATTAGATTTTTATGACTCAGTAGATTTGTATTATATAAACTTTGACCTTCAAAGTATTTAATAATAATAGTATGTTCTGAGTATTTTCAGAATATTTGCCATAGAGGTTAGGAGAATATAGCATCATACTTTTTGTTTGTTTGTTTGTTTTTTGTTTGTTTGTTTTTGGGCCATACATGGTGGCACTCAGGGGTTACTCCTGGCTGTAGGCTCAGAAATCACTCCTGGCAGGCTCGGGGGACCATACAGGATGCCGGGATTCAAACCACCGTCCTTCTGCTTGCAAGGCAAATGCCCTACCTTTATGCTTTCTCTCCAGCAACTATAGCATCATACTTTTAAACCTTATCTTCTAAATCTTTACACCATAATATTACTTTAAAAACATTTAACGGGGGCCGGCATAATATTACTTTAAAAACATTTAACGGGGGCCGGTGTGATGGCGCTAGAGGTAAGGTGTCTGCCTTGCCAGCACTAGCCTAGGACGGCCTGTGGTTCGATCCCCCCGCGTCCCATATGGTCCCCCAAGCCAGAAGCGACTTCTGAGCGGATAGCCAGGAGTAACCACTGAGTGTCACCGGGTGTGGCCCAAAAACCAAATAAAAAAAAAAATTAACGACCCCATAATCTATTACCTTACCTGCGTACTGCAATCACTGAAGTAAAAAGTCTAGGACTTCCAGGAAATATATTTGTAAATATAAATTCGAAACGAGTACTGTTACATTTTGTTAGTATGTAAAGAGCTTCTGTCAGGCCTCGTAATTTCTGTAAGGATAAATTTATTTTAAAGTTTGGATTTATTTATTGAAAAGTTCAGAGTAAATTATTTAAAAATTTATTGAAAAGTTCAGGCAATTTCCTCATTCACATTGAGAACGTTGACCTCAAATAGTTAATGTTTCTTCACTACACAGACATTTCAGTAAGATTTTTCAGACTTACCGAGTTGGCAGTCCTTGTTGTAATATTCAATATGCAGTTAAAACCAATAGCTAAAATTGAAAAGCAAAGAATATTATACAGTAAACCTTGGAGGTAGGAACTGTACAGAACTTTATCAATTTAAGAATTTAAATATATAAAAACACAACATAAAAATGTTTATGAATAGTTAGAAATTTAAGTTAAATCATAAAACTGGAAAGCCAATTCTAACTGCAAGCTAACAAAAATAACATTAGTAATAACAATAACATAACACTAAAAAAATGAAGTTTGCTTTTCTAAAACCTATAGGGTATTAACTAAAAATTCAACACAACTATATCACAAGAGCCCAGATAGATAGTACAAAGAACAAGGTGTTGAACTTGCATGCAATTGGGCCTTGCTCAATCCCTGGCATCTCCTGAGCACTGCCAGGAGTGATTCCTGAGTGCTGAGTCAGAAGTAACTGGAGCATCTTCAGGCGAGGATCCCCCCAAATACACACAAACAAAAACCAAAACAGCTATATCAAGAGAAAAAGACTAAGTAAAAATAGTTTTTAAATATAAATAAAAATGGGGCCAGAGCGATAGCACAGCAGTAAGGTGTTTGATTTGCATTTGGCCAACCCAGGTCAGATCTGGGTTGGATTCCTGACACCCCATATGGTCCCTGAGCCTGCCAGGAAAGATTTCTTTTTTTTTCCCAGGAGAGATTTCTTTTTTTCTTTTGGGTCACACCCAGAGCACTCAGGGGTTACTCCTGGCTCTACACTCAGAAATTGCTCCTGGCAGGTTCGGGGGACCATATGGGATGCCGGGATTTGAACCACTGTCCTTCTGCATGCAAAGCAAACACCCTACCTCCATGCTATCTCTCTGGCCCCTTTCCAGGAGAGATTTCTGAGTAGAACCAGGAGTAATCCCTGAGTGCTGCCAGATGTGGCCTCAAACCCAAAAATAAATAGGGGCCGGGAAGGTGGCGCTAGAGATAAGGTGTCTGCCTTGCAAGCGCTAGCGTAGGAGGGACCGTGGTTCTATCCCCCAGTGTCCCATATGGTCCCCCAAGCCAGGAGCGATTTCTGAGCGCATAGCCAGAAGTAACCCCTGAGTGTCAAACGGGTGTGACCCAAAAACCAACCCCCCCCAAAAAACCCCAAAAAACCCCCAAAATAAATAAATAAATAAAAATAAGGGACCAGACTGATAGCACGGTGGTAGAGTATCTGCCTTGCATATGGCTGACCCTTATTCATCCCTGGCATCCCATATGGTACTGAGCCTGCCAGGCATGATTTCTGCGTGCAGAACAAAGAGTAATCCCAGAGCATCACTGGGTGTGGCCCCAAAACAAAAAACAGTGAGATAGGGCAAGAGCAATAGTATAACAGGGTGTTTGCCTTGCACTTGGCTGGCCTGGGTTTGACCTCTGGCATTCCATATGATTCCCTGAGCTTGCTAAGAATAATTCCTGATTACACAGCCAGGATTAACCTGGGTTCCACTGGGTATGGATCAATCCCCCCCAAAAAAAGCCAAAAAAAATTAACATAATGAAAGACTGTAATATATCACTGAAGTTTTAAAAGAAACTTAAAGGAAAATCTAACACAATAAAAATCACTGGAGTTTTAATCAGTGTTTTTCAACCAAAGGCCATATGATTTCTATGTACCCCAGGATATTCCAAAGAGGTACAGATGAGAATAACATATATGTGGATTGGCAGTATGAACCCCATTTTTCTTAGTACAGAGTTTTTCTTTTTGTTTTTTTGTTTTGTTTTTGGGCCACACCCGGCAGTGCTCAGGGGTTACTCCTGGCTGTCTGCTCAGAAATAGCTCCTGGCAGGCACGGGGGACCATAGGGGACACCGGGATTCGAACCAACCACCTTTGGTGCTTGCAAGGCAAACACCGCTGTGCTATCTCTCCGGGCCCAGTACAGAGTTTTTAAACTCAGAAATCACAATGCAAGTTCACATGACAAGGATTTAAAAAAAAATGTGTTATCTGTCAATAATACTTACAAAGATTGACTCGGGGTAGAGACAAGGAGTGCCAAATAATTCTTAAATTTGTGACCAAGAGTCTACCTAAAACCAAACAAAAAAATATAAAAAGAGATTACCTCCATGAACCATTTTTATAGTAGAACATAAAGTGGATGTGGAACTACTGACCTAGAATCAGAAACAACTAGAGTTAAAAAATACTTTATTTATTTATTTATTTATTTTTTGTTTTTTGGGCCACATCCAGTAACGCTCAGGGGTTACTCCTGGCTATGTGCTCAGAAGTTGCTCCTGGCTTGGGGGACCATATGGGACACCGGGGGATCGAACCGCGGTCCGTCCAAGGCTAGCACAGGCAAGGCAGGCACCTTACCTTTAGCGCCACTGCCCGGCCCTTTTTAAGATTTATTTTTATTTATTTATTTTTTGGGTTAAAAATACTTATTAATTGAAAATATTCATTGATTTCACTTACCCTGTTAGATATAAAATGTGACTCAAACTACAAAGGGAAAACAATCTGAGGGGATATAAATATTCACTGACAACAGCTTGGTCTGACAATAAAGAATGGAGAGAATTTTTTTTTTCACATTTTTTTAAATTTATTTAAATACCTTGATTACATACATGATTGTGTTTGGGTTTCAGTCATGTAAAGAACACCACCCATCACCAGTGCAACATTCCCATCACCAATGTCCCAAGTCTCCCTCCTCCCCACCCGACCCCCGCCTGTACTCTAAACAGGCTCTCCATTTCCCTCATACATTCTCATTATTAGGACAGTTCAAAATGTAGTTATTTCTCTAACTAAACTCATCACTCTTTGTGGTGAGCTTCCTGAGGTGAGCTGAAACTTCCAGCTCTTTTCTCTTTTGTGTCTGAAAATTATTATTGCAAGAATGTCTTTCATTTTTCTTAAAACCCATAAATGAGTGAGACCATTTTGCGTTTTTCTCTCTCTCTGACTTATTTCACTCAGCATAATAGATTCCGTGTACATCCATGTATAGGAAAATTTCATGACTTCATCTCTCCTGACAGCTGCATAATATTCCATTGTGTATATGTACCACAGTTTCTTTAGCCATTCGTCTGTTGAAGGGCATCTTGGTTGTTTCCAGAGTCTTGCTATGGTAAATAGTGCTGCAATGAATATAGGTGTAAGGAAGGGGTTTTTGTATTGTATTTTTGTGTTCCTAGGGTATATTCCTAGGAGTGGTATAGCTGGATCGTATGGGAGAAGAATGGAGAGAATTTTGTACTGATAATTATAAATCCAGTTGTAATCGATGATTCTCAACGAATTCTCATATGCACTTTAAATATTCTTAGCAATTATGCCATATGAATACTCTTAGTGGTTCTTGTTATAATGAACCATACAATTATATATGACATTTTGCACAATAGTGGGCAAACTAATTTGCTTATATTGTGATAACCACACATAAGTCTCTAAGATTCTGGGTTTTTGAACCAGACTCATATTCTTACACTGAAATACACACTTAAATTTTGATTCTCATAATGTTTCCTGTAAAGGGGGCAGTAGTAGTACAGCAGGTAGAGCATTTTCCTTGCACAAGGCCAACTCAGGTTCAGTCCTAGATATCCCAGGAATAAAGTCTATTGAGTCCACCAGGAGTGATCTCTGAGCACAGAGTCAGGAGTTACTGTGAACACTGATGGATATTGTCCAAAAACAAACAAACAATACATACACACCCTAATGTGTTTCCTGTGGAACAATAGTCCCTAGAGATGCGCAAAGGAAAAAAGCAAAATAAATCTGAAAATAGTAAACTATAAAATTTAGAATAGAATTACACTCTGAAGTACCCTGAAGTAATAAATTTGCTTAGTTTTATTTAATGTAACATTTACCAACAAATTATATCCACAGACTTCTTTTTTTTTTGTTTGTTTTGTTTTGTTTTTTGGGCCACACCCGGTAACGCTCAGGGGTTACTCCTGGCTATGCGCTCAGAAGTCGCTCCTGGCTTGGGGGACCATATGGGACGCTGGGGGATCGAACCACGGTCCGTCCAAGGCTAGCGCAGGCAAGGCAGGCACCTTACCTCTTTGCGCCACCGCCCGGCCCCCTCCAGACTTCTTATGAAGAGCAATGTATAACATAGTCCTACTGTTTCTGCCCATATAACTTGAAATTATATATCTGAAATTACATAATATATCTGAAATTACAAAAGCTAGATGCAAAGAAATACTGATAAGATGGGACAGGAAGTTTCAAAAATAAAGGCAGGCTCATGAGAAATGATGAAATTTTATAAACTTTGATTAATACTAAGAATCTAGCATGGGGCCGGAAAGGTAGCATAGAGGTAAGGCATTTGTCTTGCATGCAGAAGGAGGGTGGTTTGAATCACGGCATTAACTATAGGGGCCCGAGTGGTAGCGCAATAGGGCCTTTGCCTTGCACATGCTGACCTAGGACAGACCGCGGTTCGATCGATCCTCCAGAGTCCCACATGGTCCTCCAAGGCAGGAGCAATTTCTGAGTGCATAGCCAGGAGTAACCCCTAAGTGTCACAAGGTGTGGCCCAAAAACCAAAAAAAAAAAAGGAAAAAGAAAAAGAAATTAACTACAATTTCTTTGGTTACAGACAAAGAAATTCAGGCTTAGATCTGTTAGCAGCAGAAGTGAAGGAGTTAGGGGGTTTTAGAACTGAGACTTGTAAGAAATGAACCATTTTGACAGAATAATGTAATCCTACAATTCGAAAGCTATGTGGGCAGTTTAGTTATTGCTGAGCAGATTGTGACTCTAGAAAAATTAACTTTTCTGTTTTTAGTTGTGTTAGTAGTAAAGATGAAATTTAGGGTCTCCCAAATGTAAGCATGTATCATCCTACTAAGTGAAATCTCTTTCTAACCTTTCTGTTCTTCATCTTCATCTCTGAAAAGTATAACAACCTGCTTCCGTTATTATTTTGTAATTTTATTTTTATTATTAAATAAGATTATTTAAATGAGGAGTGATAGTACAGTAGTTAGGGCATTTGCCTTGCATGTGGAAGACCCAGTTTAGATCCCCAGCATCCCATAGGATCCCCCGTCAGGAGTGATTTCTGAGTTTAGAGCCAGGAGTAATCCCTGAGCACTGCTAGGTGTAACCCAGAAAAAAAAAATATATATATATATATTTATTTATGGGGCCCGAAAGACAGCATGGAGATAAGGCATTTGCCTTGCATGCGGAAGGATGGTGGTTTGAATCCCGGCATCCCATATGGTCTCCCGAGCCTGCCAGGAACGATTTCTGAGCGTAGAGCCAGGAGTAACCCCTGAGCACTGCTGGGTGTGACCCAAAAATAAAATATATATATATATATATATGTTTATAATTGAAAGATCCAAAACAGCGACTTGCTAGATTATTTGCTAATAATCATCAAAATGTTAACGGCTTGTGGGGCCGGTGAGGTGGCGCTAGAGGTAAGGTGTCTGCCTTGCAAGCGCTAGCCAAGGAAAGATTGCGACCGTGGTTCAATCCCCCGGCGTCCCATATGGTCCCCCAAAGCCAGGGGCAATTTCTGAGCGCTCGGCCAGGAGTAACCCCTGAGCATCAAACGGGTGTGGCCCGAAAAGCCAAAAAAAAAAAAAAAAGTTAACATTTGTATATGGAATGCATATGGAATCTATTATGCTGAGTGAAATAAGTCAGAGGGAGAGAAATAAACACAGAATGGTCTCACTCATCTATGAGTCTTGAGAAAAATAAAAGACATTTGTGTAATGATTCTCAGAG
This sequence comes from Suncus etruscus, assembly GCF_024139225.1. Taxonomy (NCBI): domain Eukaryota; kingdom Metazoa; phylum Chordata; class Mammalia; order Eulipotyphla; family Soricidae; genus Suncus; species Suncus etruscus. Next base: position 97,133,655 of record NC_064852.1, read on the forward strand.
ACAAAATAAAGGAGGACTGGAAGGTCCAGCTCACGACATGAAGCTCACCAGAGAGTGATGGGTGCAGTCACAGAAATAATAACACTGAGAACCATCATAACAAAATGTGACTGAATGTGGGAAGTAGAAAGCCTGACTATAGAGTACAGGTTGATGTGGGGTGGGAAGGAGGGACACTTGGGACATTGGTGATGGAAATGTCGCACTGGTGAAGGGTCTTTTATAACATCATCTGGAAGCAATCCTCTACCAGGGAAGACCCTACTGCTGCTCTGACAGACCTGCTCAAAAGAGACTTCCCTCAACACTAAGAAGACTTGACAACGGGCCCAGAGAGATAGCACAGCGACGTTTGCCTTGCAAGCAGCCGATCCAGGACCAAAGGTGGTTGGTTCGAATCCCGGTGTCCCATATGGTCCCCGAGCCTGCCAGGACCTATTTCTGAGCAGACAGCCAGGAGTAACCCCTGAGCACTGCCGGGTGTGGCCCAAAAACCAAAAACCAAAAAAAAAAAAAAAAGAAGACTTGACAACAACGATATGCTTACAAGACAGGGCTCTCTGCATTGCCCTTTTATTGTAAGGTGAAACTAGAGGACACTCTCCATCTTGACTTCAATTTAGGACATGCAGATTCCAGGATCTTTAATATAGAAACATGATACCAACAACAGAGACTGTGAAAAATAAAAGTGTATTGGCGGGCCCGGAGAGATAGCACAGCGGCGTTTGCCTTGCAAGCAGTCTATCCAGGACCTAAGGTGGTTGGTTCGAAACCCGGTGTCCCATATGGTCCCCCGTGCCTGCCAGGAGCTATTTCTGAGCAGACAGCCAGGAGTGACCCCTGAGCACTGCCAGGTGTGGCCCAAAAATCAAAAAAAAAAAAAAAAGACAGACAATGACTGACTGGACAAACTAGTTTGCCTGGAGCCTAGAGATGGACTTCTGCAAGGAAACTTCAGAGGTAGGGTCTCCTTGTATTTAGGCCAAGGCTTTTCCTTTCCATGTCTCTCATATTTTGGTGGGCCTATGCAAACAACAACTGCCACTCTAACACCATTTTTACGGTGCTCCTTTGACTCCAATCCTTAAAAAAACAAAAACCACTTAAACTTTTGAGGTTAACTTAAACTAATATGCATGTGCAAGGAAATATAAGAAAAAACTATGCCTGCAATGTTTAAAGAGTTACATAAGTTTTATGGCCTTAGATTGCTTTGTGTACTGCTAAGAAATGTCATAATGTACTACAATCTGGGACTTGAGGGACAAAAATTGTACATGGGTTCTATTTTATTTTTCTTAATGTTCTTTGGCTGAAAGTTCAAAAGTAAGGTATCAGCAAGGGGATTTCTTCTAAGAATTCTGTTTATGGGTTATTGTCCTTCCACTGTAACTTTACCTTGTCTTCTTTCTTTCCATCTTCGTTCTCATAATTAAAAATTAAAAAAAAAACTTTTTTTTTTTTTTTGGTTTTTGGGCCACACCTGTTTGACACTCAGGAGTTACTCCTGGCTATGTGCTCAGAAATCCCTCCTGGCTTGGGGGTACCATATGGGATGCTGAGGAATCGAACAGCGGTCCATCCTATGCTAGTGCTTGCAAGGCAGACACCTTACCTCTAGCGCCATCTCTCCAGCCCCCCAAAATAAATTCTTTAAAAATAAAAGAAAAAATTAAATAAAATTAAGAAAAAAATTAAGCATTGAAGACCCAAAATGTAATTTTTACTTCAGGAGCATTTAAAAATGAGTATTCATTGTTCATTATGGCCTATATATTACATACACATGTATTTTATATATAACTGAAAAAAAATTCAAGGGTACAATATTTAAGCACAAAAAAAAATGAAGGGATGGGGTCGGAGAGATAGCATGGAGGTAAGGCATTTGCCTTTCATGCAGAAGGTCATCAGTTCGAATCCGGCTTCCTATAAGGTCCCCCGTCCCTGCCAGGAGCAATTTCTGAGCATGGAGCCAGGAGTAACCCCTGAGCACTAACGGGTGTGACCCAAAAACCACAAAAAAAAAAAAAAAAAATGAAGGAATGAGAAGAAGCAAATGGTGTGCTGATTTCTTTGGAATCTATTTTCTCTACCAAATTGTGGCATTTACTCTAAAAGTTTCAAGGTTTTGAAGACATTGTCCCAGGTATGAGTCACACATAATTATCTAAATGAGCACCTATAAAAAATGTTAATGGCTATTCTTAGAATTTTCAGTAACTTAATTATTTGGGGGGATTCAGGATCCAGCCCTGGGTGAATGGTCCTGAAGCAGGGTTGCCACAAAGATTAAGAAAACAAGATAGAGGGGCCGGGCGGTGGCGCTAGAGGTAAGGTGCCTGCCTTGCCTGCGCTAGCCTTGGACGGACCACGGTTCGATCCCCCGGCGTCCCATATGGTCCCCCAAGCCAGGAGCAACTTCTGAGCGCATAGCCAGGAGTAACCCCTGAGTGTTACCGGGTGTGGCCCAAAAAACCAAAAAAAAAAAAAAAAAAAAAAAAGAAAACAAGATAGAGGGCCGGAGAGATAGCACAATGGTAGCGCATTTGCCTTGCAAACACTGACCCAGGCCCAATGGTGGTTTGAATCTCGGCATCCCATATGGTCCCCGTGCCTGCCAGGAGTGATTTCTGAGCAGAGAGCCAGTCAGGGTGTGGCCCAAAAACCAAAAACCAAAACAAAACAAAAACCAGAAAACAAGACAGGGGCCGGAGATAGAGCATGGAGGTAAGGCTTCTGCCTTTCATGCAGATCATTAGTTAGAATCCTGGCATCCCATATGGTCCCCCGAGCCTGCCAGGAGCGATTTCTGAGCATGGAACCAGGAGTAACCCCTGAGCGCTGCCAGGTGTGACCCAAAAACCAAAAAACCAAAGACCAACAACAACAACAACAAAACAAACAAAAAAAAAGGAAAACAAACAAGACAGATATATGAGAGAAAAACATGGTATGGGGCTCCAGCCTCAAGGACTGTGTGCTATATTTATTGTTTGGTGTCAATCAAAATGGAAGGAAGGGAAAACAAAAGGATCTATCTAATGCTAATCAAGTCTGAGTGGGTCTTTACACCTTAAAAGGGGTGAGTGAGGGCCCGGAGAGATGGCACAGTGGCGTTTGCCTTGCAAGCAGCCAATCCAGGACCAAAGGTGGTTGGTTCGAATCCTGGTGTCCCATATGGTCCCCTGTGCCTGCCAGGAGCTATTTCTGAGCAGACAGCCAGGAGTCACCCCTGAGCACCGCCGGGTGTGGCCCAAACACCCCCCCCCAAAAAAAGAATGCTGGGGACTGAACTTGGATTGGCCACATGCAAAGCCAAAGTCCTACTGGCTGTACTATCACACCAGCGCCTCCTCCTAGTCATTCTTACGCACTATCCGTGTGCAAAGCTAATCTGATCACTTCATGCCAGGATACTTAGAGTTGAAGTGGATTAAATGTGCTAATCTTTTTTGGATATTTATAGTTTAAACAGAGGGATCTCCTTCTGGACTTGGCAATGCCTTAAGTTGGTAATTTTTAAGTTGCTGAAAGGTGAGCAGATGGCTAGAAGGCAAGGTTTATTTCCCTTTTCTACCTTCTGAATCAATCAGCAGTTCTACATATGTCTGCAAAGTGCCCCAAAACATTGATTTCTGAGGTGTGTGAGAGTTGGGTTCTTTTTTTTTTTTAGTGTTTTTTTTTTTGTTGTTGTTGTTTTTTGGGCCACTCCCGGTAACACTCAGGTGTTACTCCTGGCTATGTGCTCAGAAATTGCTCCTGGCATGGGAGACCATATGGGACACCAGGGGATCGAACTGAGGTTCGTCCTAGGTCAGCCATGTGCAAGGATAACGCCTTGTCATTGCGCCACCGGTCCAGCCCCAGACTTGGGTTCTTTTTTTTTTTTTTTTTTTTTTTGGTTTTTGGGCCACACCCGGTAACGCTCAGGGGTTACTCCTGGCTATGTGCTCAGAAGTTGCTCCTGGCTTGGGGGACCATATGGGACACCGGGGGATCGAACCGCGGTCCGTCCAAGGCTAGCGCAGGCAAGGCAGACACCTTACCTTTAGCGCCACCGCCCGGCCCCCGGGTTCTTTATTAATAGTAGCACGCAAGGTACTGTGATGGAGATTTCTGGACAAAGGTATTTTCTTTTTCTTTCTTTCTTCTTTTTTTTTTTTTTTTTTTGTTTTTGGGTCACACCCGGCAGTGCTCAGGGACCACTCCAGGTTCCATGCTCAGAAATTGCTCCTGGCAGGCTGGGGGTGGTGGTGGTGCATATGGGATGCCAGGATTCAAACCAATGACCTTCTGCATGAAAGGCAAACGCCTTACCTCCATGCTATCTCTCCGGCCCCAGAGAGGCATTTTCTTTTCCTATTCCAAAATACAAGGAAAGAAATCTTTACTCTGTAATATTTGAAATTTATTATTATTATAATTATTATTTTTCGGTTTTGGGGTCACACCCAGCAGTTCTCAGGGGTTACTCCTGGCAAGCTCGGGGTCCCATACATATGGAATGTTAAGAATCAAACCTGGGGCCGGGCGGTGGCGCTGGAGGTAAGGTGCCTGCCTTACCTGCGCTAGCCTAGGAGACGGACCGCGGTTCGATCCCCCGGCGTCCCATATGGTCCCCCAAGCCAGGAGCGACCTCTGAGTGCATAGCCAGGAGTAACCCCTGAGCGATACCGGGTGTGGCCCAAAAAACCAAAAAAAAAAAAAAAAAAAAAAAAAGAATCAAACCTGGGTCCGTCTCCGGTCAGCCACATGCAAGGCAAATGGCCTTGCCACTGTGCTATCACTCCAGCACCAATACTTAAAAATTTAAAAGATGTCTTATAACCACAGTCTGTAACCAATGAAGGACATTAGGGTTCTTGTCAATTTAAGAATTACCAACTTTCTTCTGGTTTCTTCAAGTTTATTTACTTTTTTTTTTGGGCCACACCCGGCGGTGCTCAGGGGTTACTCCTGGCTGTCTGCTCAGAAATAGCTCCTGGCAGGCACGGGGGACCATATGGGACACCAGGATTCGAACCAGCCACCTTTGGTCCTGGATCGGCTGCTTACAAGGCAAATGCCGCTGTGCTATCTCTTCGGGCCCATATAAATAAATAAAATAAATAAATAAAGTTTATTTACTTTATACTTTGTCAAATAAATAAAATAAATAAATAAAGTTTATTTACTTTATATTTTGTCAAGAAACAGTTATCTGAGGAAAGTGGTCACTCTGGAAAAGAACTGGATGCTGAAAGGAGGTAAAGTGATATGCATGATACCCTCTCAGAAGCAGTATTTAATAGTATTGTAGCCCTCAGTGCCTAAAAAAAAAACTACAAGGAAAAAAGTGCCTGCCAGAGAGCAAGCCAGAGCGATGGAAAGAAACAGGGACAATGGTGAAGAAGTTGGTGCTCAAACATACCCCTAAACTCAGTTATATATAACTTTGTAATTCATGGTGATTCAATAATTAATTAAAAATAATTCAATAGGGGCTGGAGAGATAGCATGAACGTAGGGCATTGCCTTGCATGCAGAAGGATGGTGGTTTGAATCCCAGCATCCCATATGGTCCCCCTAGCCTGCCAGGAATGATTTTGAGCATAGAGCCAGAAGTAACCCCTGAGCACTGCTGGGTATGACCCCTGCAAAATAATAATAATTCAAGAAATTAAATTAGATTTTAAAAAAAGAAAGTCATCTATATTAAGATAATTCAGCCCTCCAAAGCACAAACTCAGGACTATTTTTTAGCTCCTAGATCTTTGTTTCTCTCTTACCTAGGCTTGACTGACACTGAAAGTCTTAAACATTTTTTCAAGGAACTGGAGAAAAATTATTGTGGGTAAGGCACATCCCTCACACACAGCAAACCCGATTCAATCTCCAACATTCTAAATGGTTTCCTGAGCCTACCAGGAGTGATTCCTGAGTGCAAGGCCAGTACTAACTCCTAAGCACCACTGGATAAAGCCCTCCAAAAAAAAAAAACCATTTTTTTCAAGGATGGAGCTTATGTCAGCTAACATAATTTTGACATTTGTAAATTAGAAATATAAGTGGGGGGGAGCCGGAGATATAGCACAGCAGTAGGGCATTTGCCTTGTATGCAGAAGGATGGTGGTTTGAATCCTGGTATCCCATATGGTACCCGGAGCCTGCCAGGAGTGATTTCTGAACGTAGAGCCAGGAGTAGCCACTGAGCACTGTCAGGTGTGACCCAAAAAACCAATATATATATATATATATATATATATATAAAACGTATATATTTATATATTTATACATATATATCTATATATATTATGTATACATTTATATATTTATACATATATATTTATATATATGTATATGTATGTAAACGGAGGGGCGGAACGGTAGCATTGCCCACACTAGCCTAGGATGAACCACAGTTTGATCCCCCAGAGTCCCATATGGTCCCCAAGCCAGAAGCAATTTCTGAGCACATAGCCAGGAGTAACCCCTGAGCGTCACTGGGTGTGACCCCCCCCCCAAAAAAAAAAGAAAAAGAAAAGAAATATAAATGGGGCCAGAACAATGGCACAGTGGTGGGCATTTGCCTTGCATACAGGCGACCTAGATCAAGCCCAGGTTCAATCCTCAGCATCCCATATGGTCCCTTTGAACCTGCCAGGAGTGATTTCTGAATGCAGAGCCAGGAGTAATCCTTGAGCACCACTGGGTTTGGTCCCCCAAAATATAAATAAATAAAACAAAAGAAAAATATAAACTACATTAGAAAATATACTCACCTCTATCCCCATTATTTCCTTTGGTATCTTCAATTGAATCTAAACAATCAATAAGGACTTCTCCGGGTCTTGTTTTCATTTGCCTGAAATAAATTCATAGTCTTTAACTTTATTGCTACAACTCTACCTGCTCAAAATTGATTTAGAGGAGACACATGTACATTTAAAACAGGTAATGGTATAAGAAAAGAGAGGAGGCATGGAGGATTGAGACTAGAGAGTAAGGGAGGGTAGAAACTGATTAAATATCAGAAAAATAATTGGAGCTGGAGCGACAGCACAGTGGGTAAGGCTTTTACACAAGACCAGGCTGGTTTCTATCTCCAGCATTCCATATGATCCCCTGGACCCTGAAAATAACCAGGTGTGGCCCCAAAACAAAAAACAAAAGAAAACAAAAAAGACTCACACACATTTCCCTTCTTTCTCTCTACTCCCATCTAAGTAAGTTTCAGTAAAAAACTAGGGGGAAAGGCCAAAGCGGTGGCACAAGCGGTAGGGAGTCTGCCTTGCATGTGCTAACCTAGGACGGTCCTGGGTTCGATCCCCCGGGGTCCCATATGGTCCCCCCAAGCCAGGAGCGATTTTTGAGTGCAGAGCCAGGAGTCACCCCTGAGCGTCTCCGGGTGTGGCCCCAAAACCAAACTAACTAACTAAATAATAATAATAAATAAATTTATTATTTAAGTGTTAAGTGTTTTATGAGCTAAAAAATGTTTTATGAGTTAAATGTTTTATTTCCACATGGTATTACAACAAAGACACACCACTGAAATAGAACTGAATATTGTAAGACACATCTCCGGACATATGATAGTTAAAATTTTGATAAAGGAGCAAATAGAAACTGAAATGGAGCAAGGAAAGCCTGTTTAACAATTGGCGCTCACTCATCTCTCCTCCAGCTCCATACCTTTTCCTACCCATTTCCCTGCCCATCCCTACCTCTGCATCAAAGCTGGGGTGACAGTTCCTAGGTTTTCCTCCCTTCCTCCCTTCATTTCCTCCCTCCCTCCCTTCTTTCTTTTTTACAAACAAACAAACAAACAAACAAACAAGTGGTGCTGGGCAAACTTATCAGCTCTGTGCAAGAAAAGAAATCAGACCCCTTTCTAGCACCATGCACAAAAGTCAGATCAAAATGAACTCAAGACCTTCCTAGCGGGCCACGCAGATTTACTTACAATTACTTTGCAATATACTTTTTGAGTCAGGTAACATGATGCCTTGATTTTACTCTACCAATGCCCCCAATTACCTAGGGAATCTTTAATAAATAAATACATAAATAAATAAAAGGAGACTCTCGGGGTCCGAGTTCTTCAATCCGAACCGTAACCTAGGCCCACCCGGGCGCCCCGCGCAGGGCCGCGCGCTGCAGGGCCTGGACTCGCCCGGCGGTGGCCGCCGCAGGTCCCGGGCCGCTAGAGAACCTCAGCCACTCACTGCGAGGACACGTCGAAACGGACGGAACGATCCTCCCACAGCGCGTCCAGCACCGCCATGGCTGGGGACCGAACCCCGAGCGCGCGCAGCCAGATCTCGACGTTCCGGTCCTGGTCGGGCGGCGTCGCGCGTCTCCACGGCAACGGGCTGATCCGTCACGACGTCTACGGCGAGCGAAGGGACTCAAGCTTCCTCCAGAACGTGCATGCGCCTTTTTGGGCACTGTTACATCATGTAGTGGATGTGAGACGTGCCTGGGGATGTTGGGGGAATCTTAGAATCTAACTGGCCCGGGTCCAGGAGCGTATGTTGCGGACTCTGAGCGACTTTGCCTTTTTCCAAATAGAAATCCTGAAGCCAACCATTTTCTTTCCCCTATTTCTTTACACAATTACTAAATTAATCCCTGATCTGGCCTACCTGGTTTTTTGTCCACTTCCTGATCTCCTGTACTTCATTCAGTCAGGTAGCCAAGGTTTTGATTCCTCCTGGGGGAATCAAACTCCGTCCTGTCTGGGTCTCTGTACATCTGTCACTTCTGTTTAAGGTCTAATGTCAACTGAGATGGTTCCTGGTCTCTTTCTTTGTTTTGATGTTCTACAGTTTGCACCCCTGGATAGGAAATCCTCTCCTGTGCAGGTAGCTTTTAGCAGTGCATTGAATACTTTTTTTTTTTTTCTTTGCCTCCCCCCCCTTTTTTATTTTTATTTTTTGGGGGCTACACCTTAAATTGCTCTGGTATCAGGGATGGAAGTGGGCTTCCACTTGCACATAACCTCCTCCAGCCCAGTCTATTGCCTCCCTCCATAAATGCTTCTTGAGTCGAAGTATTGTCCTTCCTTCACCTCACTGATGTCTTTAAGTCATTGCTCTCATAGCATGATCTGGAGGATCTGCTCATGGAAAACCTTGGAAGCAGGTCTTTCACCAGTGAAACTGATGAAGATTTTGCCTTTAAAAAAATCTCTGGGTTGGGGCCAGGGAGATAGCATGGAGGTAAGGCGTTTGCCTTCCATGCAGAAGGTCAGTGGTTCGAATCCCGGCATCCCACATGGTCCCCTGAGCCTGCCGGGGGCAATTTCTGAGCGTGGAGCCAGAAGTAACCCCCGAGCGCTGCCAGGTGTAACCCAAAAGTCAAAAAACAAAAACAAAAACAAAAAAACAAAAAAACCTCTAGGTTGCAGTCTTGTATGACTCAACACTGAAAATCCAGGTAAGTCATACCAGAGCATTTGATACAGAAACATGAATATAATAATATTATAAAAAATAATACAGCTTCTTGGTATCAAGTATGGTATATTAAATTTTTTAATTCACTGTGAATTTCACCAATTTCTCCCCATCCTCATCAGTTCATTCCACTTATTATAGTGTATTCTTTTTGGTTTTTGGTTTTTGGGTCACGCCTGACAGTGCTCAGGGGTTACTCCTGGCTCCACGCTCAGAAATCGCCCCTGGCAAGCTTGGGTGACCATATGGGGTGCCGGGATTCGAACCAATGACCTTCTGCTTAAAAGGCAAATGCCTTACTTCCATGCTATCTCTCCGGCTCCTTATTATAGTGTATCCTAACAAATAGTATATTGAACCTAGAAAAATTCTATTGATAGGAATCAGTTGATAAAATTACTCTCCCACAAACACATACCATTTGTCCTAAAAAACCAAAGGTGTTTCTGAAAATATGCAATAGTAATGGCTCTTCTAGACTCATTTCCTGAACCTGTCTCACCCTTGTATGATGGGAGTATTGGAAAGACAATAAAGCCAAAATATTTTTATGGCCTTTTGATTAAAACAATCTAGACTTTACACATTGTAAAATATAGTTAGTTCCTTTTTTTCTATAATCTATTTATTACCATTTACTCTTTATTAGGTGGCAATTAATTTTGGTTGAAATGCTTAAAATAATAGCACTTAGAAAAACAATTATTTTTGAAAGTATATAACTGAGTATAGTTAATTAGTTTTAACGATTTTACTTAGATACAACTTTACAAGTACAATACTAGAAATTGATATTAGGGAAATATTTCAAGAGTAGTAGTTACCTTTACTCCAGTTCAAGTATTTCCTTTTACCATAATAGGTTCCTTAACTTCTCTGTAAAGATAATCATTAAATTCATGTCATAAATTTCTGAGTAGGCAGCTAGGAGTTGCCTTGCACGTATCCAACCTGTTTTCAATCTCCAACATCCCATATGGTCCACTGAACCTGTCAGGAGTGATTACTGAGTGCAAAGCCAGGAGTAATCTCTGAGTACCATCAGTGGGCTAACAGGTATGGCCCAAAAAACAAACAATAACAACAACAAAACCTTCACACAGTACATTTCTGAGTAGTGTTTAGGACAAACTACTTAAAAGTATAAAAGTGTTACCAGAGGGTTTTAACATAATTATGTGTTGCAAGTCAGCCCCTGAAGAGGTTGACTGATGGAGGGATGGAGGATGAGGTCTTTCCCCTCCAGCTCAGAGCACACATCTGCCACCCTGTCTAGCCGACGATTCTGAGATGAAATGGCGGGTAAACAGCTCGCAGTCAGGCTTGTGGAAATATTAGCTTTATTCAGTGGACAAAACTGAAGTCCAAAGATTCAGCATAAGTTCCAGCCAAAAGCCTCTCGCCTTCCATAGACCCTTGTTTTTATCCCCCAGAATCAGGTACCACCCAATGGTGGGATCAGATACCACCCAATGGTGGAAGCAGAATCAGGTACCACCCTAGAGTGGGGGCAGAATGCCAGATCACACCCTAGGGTAGGGCACAATCACCGATCAGGGTAGGGTCAGTAACATAATATTCCCCTAAAATATTTATATACATAACAATTATAAAATTTGTTTATACTTTAAAATAATACTTATCATGAAATATTAAATATTGAACTAAGATAACTCTGTCTTGGGGGCCAGAGAGATAGCATGGAGGTAGGGCATTTGCCTTGCATGCAGAAGGATGGTGGTTCGAATCCCAGCAACCCATATTGTCCCTGAGCTTGCCAGGAGCGATTTCTGAACACAGAGCTAGGAGTAACCCCTGAGTGCTGCCGGGTCTGACCCCAAAACCAAAAACCAAAAAAAAAAAAAAAAAAAAAAAAAGAAATGATTTGGGGTTGATATGAGGGCTCTTGCCTTGGTGACGCAGGTTCAAACCTTGACACTCCATATGGTCCTTTAAAGCCTCACTAGGAATATACCTGAGTGCAGAGCTAGGAATTAGCCAGCAACACTGGGCATGGTCCCAAAACAACAACAAAAATAAGGTGTTTTCTGGGGCTGAATTGATAGCACAGCAGCAGGGCATTTGCCTTGCAAGTGGAAAACCCGGGTCGGACCTGGGTTTGGTTCCCTGCATCCAGTATGGTCCCCCAAGCCTAGCCTGCCAGGAATGATTTCTGAAAGTAAAACCAGGAGTAACCCCCGAGCACCGCTGGGTGTGGCCCAAAGACAAAAAGACAAAAAAAAAAAAAAAAAAAAAAAAAAAGGAAGAAGATGTTTTCTTATATTACTGAAATGAAATGTATTGTGTTCACTCAACTGGAGGAAGAACAAAAATTCTCAAATTGATGACTAAATTCATCCATATCTGCCTTTGGAAACAGGATGTTATGGTTAAAAGATTAATTTAGAGGGGCCGGCGAGGTGGCGCTAGAGCTAAGGTGTCTGCCTTGCAAGCGCTAGCCAAGGAAGGACCGTGGTTCGATCCCCCAGCGTCCCATATGGTCCCCACAAGCCAGGGGCGATTTCTGAGTGCTTAGCCAGGAGTAACCCCTGAGCATCAAACGGGTGTGGCCCGAAAAACCAAAAAAAAAAAAAAAAAAAAAAGATTAATTTAGAAATGTTCTTGCTCTGGTAGCTTGAGTTTCTGTTAAGTGTAAAAGGCTGCCAGTGAATTATGTAGGGGAATTGAATCACACCTATGATGGGAAATACAAAGCTACAGCAAAAGGAAAGGTTATGTACTCTCATTACAGTTTTCCTATCAAAGTACCTCTTCCTCTGTGATAGATGCAATGTCTGTGTTTTAATGCTGTAAGAAAGAGAAGAAACAAGACTTCCCAATGTTAATAGCCCTCCACTCAGGTCAATTTGGAAAACAATTACCATTAAGTAATTCTTACAACTCCATTCACCATACTTCAGTGGTTCTTTTTAATCTTTAAAAGACTGAATTTTCTCAATATATTTGTCATTAGTTATAAAGCTAAATTACTTAGAGTTCTCTCTCTACCCATTTTGTTTTTATTTTGGGCCACACCCAGTTGATGCTCAGGGATTACTCCTAGCTATGCGCTCAGAAATAGCTCCTGCCTTGGGGGACCATACGCGCGCGTGCGTGCGTGCGTGCGTGCGTGCGTGTGTGTGTGTGTGTGTGTGTGTGTGTGTGTGTGTGTGTGTGTGATAAGAGGGAAATGGAACCGCGGTCCGTCGTGGGTCAGCCACTTGCAAAGCAAACGCCCTACGGCTTCGCCATCACTCCTCTCCAGCCCCTCTCTACTCACATTTACACATGGCCAGATAGACTGAATCATCAAATCCCAATTTACAATATATAATTGTGCTTATCTTTTTTGCAGAACTTCTTCGAGTTGGGAACTATTCTCTGCAATACTTGGAAATGGGGGTAGAATTTTGGATTGAAGGAAAGGCCTCATGAATACAAGGCAATTTCCCGCTTTGAGTCAATTTTCCATAATTACTTGTGTGCTTATGATCTCTGCTTGGATATAAGCTTCTCTTGAAAGAAATATAAGATTCTCAATATATATCAAAATTAATATTTATAATAGCATCCCTATGAGCACTAAAATACTTAGTCATTTATATATTATCTATCAATCACATATCTATGGTACTCCTTACCAAAATCAAGTATAGTAATTTCTTTCTATCTATCTATCTATCTATCTATCTATCTATCTATCTATCTATCTATCTATCTATCTATCTATCTATCTATCTATCTATCTATCTATCTATCTATCTGTCTATCTATCATCTATGACTTGTTTGTATTTACAAAGTTATTTTATTTATATGTTTATTTATCTATTTATTGGGGTTTTTTGTTTGTTTTTTTGGGGGGCCACACCCATTTGATGCTCAGCAGTTACTCCTGGCTAAGCACTCAGAAATTGCCCCTGGCTTGGGGGGACCATATGGGATGCCAGGGGATCGAACCACAGTCCTTCCTTGGCTAGCGCTTGCAAGGCAGACACCTTACCTCTAGCGCCACCTCGCCGGCCCCTATTTATTGGTTTTTGAATCACACCCAGAAGTACTCAAGATTTACTCTTTTTTTTTTTTTTTTTTTGATTTTTGGGCCACACCCGGTAATGCTCAGGGGTTACTCCTGGCTATGTGCTCAGAAGTTGCTCCTGGCTTGGGGGACCATATGGGACACCGGGGGATCGAACTGCGGTCCGTCCAAGGCTAGCGAAGACAAGGCAGGCACCTTACCTTTAGCGCCACTGCCCGGCCCAAGATTTACTCTTGACTCTGCATCAGGGGACCATATGGGGTGCTGAGAATAGAACCCAGGGTCCGGAGAAATAGCATGGAGGTAGGGCATTTGCTTTACATGGAGGACAGTGGTTCGAATCCCTGCATCCCCTATGGTTTCCTGAGCCTTCCAGGAGTGATTTCTGAGTGTAGAGCCAGGAGTAACTCTGAGCGCTGCTGAGTATGACCCCCCCCCATAAAAAGAATAGAATTGGGTGTATGACCCAAGAAAGCTGTACTATAACTCCATCTTCCTTAGTTATTTTAAGAACATTTTTAAATATATTTTTTATTTAAGTAACATGATCATAGTTGGGTTACAGTCATAACCAGAACACCCCCCTTCACCAGTGTAACATTACCCCCTCCCCCCTTCCCATCCCCTGCCTATATTCGAGACAGGCATTCTACTACAGTTATTTGTTTTTAAGTTCAGTAAGTTGTATTATTTTTCCTAAAAGGATAAGAGTAAAAAAATATAGTAAAGGTGTAATAATGGCAATAGCCGTTGTTTGCATAGGTCCAGAAAAATGGGAAATGGAAAAAAATCCTTGACCTGATTACAAAAAGGTCTCACCCCAGAAGTTTATTGGCATAAGACCGACTCTGGGTTCCAGGCATACCAGTCTGTCCAACCCGAGTCATTTTCAAGGTCCCTATGAAAGTTTTTTACACTTTAGCTATTGTTGGTATCAAGAACATTTTATACACATTTTTCAATTTATACTGCCAAAGTAGATGTACTGTGGTATTTAAAATTATGTTAATAGCATGCTATTAATAGTACATAATAACACACAAGATTATTGTTTTGTCTTACAATATGATCTGTATACTGAAATTGAGCTTCAATTTTCAATAGGCTCTTAAAATTTGTGCCTTTCTACAGCATTAAACATAAACATTATAAATGAAATCAGTTTAATTGTTTTTGTTCTTTCATGCAAATCCCAAACACAAATACAATCTGATGATGTTGGAACTATTTACAGAACATTAACAATTAGGTTATGGGCCGGAAGATAGCATGGAGCATGGCATTTGCCTCGAATGCAGGATGGGGCTTTGAATCCTGGCGTCCCATATGGTCCCCCGAACTTGCCAGGAGCGATTTCTGAGTGCAGACAGGAGTAATCTCTGAGCGCTGCCGGGTGTGACTCTCCCCCCAAAACAGTTAATCATACTCTAAAAAGAATGCTAATGTGATATTTTAGAATATGCATGTACAATTCTATGTTAATATTACACTTATATATTTGAATTAGCACTTTTTTTAGGCCATACCTGGCAGTGCTCAGGGGTTACTCCTGGCTCTGCATTCAGAAATTGCTCCTAGCAGGCTCAGGGTCCACATGGGATGCTGGGGACTGAAACTGGGTTGGTCCTGGGTTAGCCGCATGCAAGGTAAACACCCTACCCACCATTCTATGACTTTGGCCCTCGAAATAGAACCATTTTTACTAAAAAATATTCCCTCCCCATTTATTTTCAATGCTGTTGTTATGATGGGTGACACACATGTCTGGCTGTGATCAGGTAATATTAGCAGCAGGGCCCCCTGGGGTCACCCTTCAGGCTGTGTTGCTCACTAAGATATGTGCTTCACAGTTGGATTTGCCCGGGGTTATCGCTGGGAGTATAGAACAAAACAAGACAAACTATATTAGGTACAAAAATAATGTGCTTCCCTCCTCTCCCTACAGGCATCATCTTTTTAAATTAAGGGGAGGGAGTGGGCAGAGGAATTATGTAAATTTTTCTCTAGAACAATAGTGACACCTTGTGGCTAGTTCTTGAACTACTATAGTACTATACTACTATATAAGTATAATATGTACTATATAATATAGTATAATCTAGTAACTACTATACTACTATATAATATAGACTATATTAAACAGAATGGGTTAGATTTTACACTTTTTTAAATTGATTAATATCTTTATTTAAGCACCATGATTACAAATATGCTTGTAGTTGGGCTTCAGTTATATAAAAGGACACTCCCTCACCATAGCAATATTCCCACCATCAATTGCCCATTTTTCTCCTCGCCCACCCCCTGCCGGTATTCAGGTTTTACACACTTAAGACACAAAGTACTTGTTGTTTTTTGTTTGTTTGTTTGTTTTTGGTTTTTGGGTCACTCCGGCTGTGCTCAGGGGTTATTCCTGGCTGTAGTCTCAGAAATCACTCCTGGCAGGCTCAGGGGATCATATGGGATGCTGGGATTCGAACTGCCATCCTTCTGCATGCAAGGCAAACACCCTACATCCATGTTATCTCTTTGGCCCCACAAAGTACTGTTAACCACATTAATCAGACATAATATTAAAGCTATTTGTTAAGTGGTTTTAATATCTACAGAGAGTTTTTGTTCAAAATGTAAAGAGATGTAGTCTATTTGTATTACTTTATGTTCCTTCCAGATGGCCAGGTGCTAAGCTAATTCTGTATGTTTCTGTGTATCTGTATTATAGAACAGCTGAGATCTGTAATCCCTAAAATTGTAAGTTGAACACCAGAAATAAGTTGAACAGCCAGAAGACCTCAAAATTTAGTTTTATCTTTGGAGTGTTTTGTGTTGAAGTACAACGATATAGAAAGTCTGCAGTGGTAGCTGGAGATATGTCTAGGTTGAACTCACAGATTCAATCCCCAATACTTTTGTCTTCTTTGCACCATCAGAATTGATTTCTAACCATAGAGATAGAAGTAACCTCCAGGTGGAGCCAGAGTGATAGTATAGAGGCAAGAGCTTTGCCTTGCATTTGGCTGGGTTCAATATCCTGTGTCCCATATGGTCTCCTGAACCTGTCAGAAATGGTTCCTAAGTACAAAACCAACACCTGAGCACTGCCAGGTGTATCCCCCCAAACAAAGATCCTCCAGAGACTACTAGTTATGATCCAAAAGTAAGACAAAACAAAACGAAAAGAAAGCGAAGAAGAGATGACAATTAAAACATAATGCACCTAATTGAGAGATATAGCTTGGACTCTAGAATCCTCCATGATAGTCCTTTCCAGTGAATACAACTTGAATTTTAATATGAGATTCATTTTCTCTTCTAGATGGGTTTTTAAATTCTACAGTGAGGCCAGTAAAGGGACCTTAATGAATCTTAAGTTCATTAGTACCTAATGAACACTCAAGAAAAAAATAGCAAACTTTTGTCTGATGTCCATCAAGTCAATGAGGACCATTAGATATACCTGTGGACCTTGATATAGCTCCTTAAAGCTTTGGTCTTGGTTACATACATCAATTCTTTATTTTTTTTAAAAATAATATATAATGGGGCAGGCGAGGTGGCGCTAGAGATAAGGTGTCTGCCTTGCAAGCGCTAGCCAAGGAAGGACCGCAGTTCGATCCCCAGGTGTCCATATGGTCCCCCCAAGCCAGGGGCAATTTCTGAGTGCTTAGCCAGGAGTAACCCCTGAGCATCAAATAGGTGTGGCTCGAAAAACAAACAAACAAAAATAATATATTTATTTAAGCACCATGATTACAAACATGTTTGTAGTTGGGTTTCAGTTATAAAAAATGAACACTCCTGGGCCCGGAGAGATAGCACAGCAGCATTTACCTTGCAAGCAGCCGATCCAGGACCAAAGGTGGTTGGTTCAAATCCTGGTGTCCCATATGGTCCCCCGTGCCTGCCAGGAGCTATTTCTGGGCAGACAGCCAGGAGTAACCCCTGAGCACCGCAGGGTGTGACCCAAAAACCAAAAAAAAAAAAAAAAAAAAAAAAAAAAAAAAAAAAGAACACTCCCTTCACCAGTGCAACCTTTCCACCATCAAAGCTCCTTTTTCTTCCTCCCATCCCTTGCTTGTATTCAAGACAGGCATACTACTTCTCTCATTCACCACCTTTGTCATGATAGTTGTCAATGTAGTTATTTCTCTAACTGAACTCACCACTCTTTGTGGTAAGCTTCTTAATGTGGGTTGGGCCTTCCAGCTCTCATCTCTATTGTCTCTGGGCATTATTACAATAATGTCTTTTATTTTTCTTAAAACCCATAGATGAGTAAGACTATGTTGTGTCTGTTTCTCTCCCTTTGACTTCTTTCACTCAGTATAATAGTTTCCATGTCCATTCATGTATAGAAAAATTTCATGACTTAATTTTTTTCCTGACAGCTGCATAGTATTTCATTGTGATATGTACCACAGTTTCTTTCTTTCTTTTTCTTTTTTTTTTCTTTTCTTTTCTTTTTTTTTGGTTTTTGGGTCACACCTGGCGGTGCTCAGGGGTTACTCCTGGCTGTCTGCTCAGAAATAGCTCCTGGCAGGCATGGGGGATCATATGGGACACAGGGATTCGAACCAACCACCTTTGGTCCTGGATCGGCTGCTTGCAAGGCAAACGCCACTGTGCTATCTCTCCGGGCCCTACCACAGTTTCTTTAGCTACTCATCTGTTGTTGGGCACCTGGGTTGTTTCTAGATTCTGGCTAGTAAATAGTGCTACAATGAATATAGGTATGCAGAAGGCATTTTTGTATTGTGTTTTTGTGTGCCTAGAGTATATTTTGAGGAATGGTATAGCTGGATCATTTGGGAGCTCAATTTCCAGTTTTATGAGGAATCTCCATATTGTTTTCCAAAAAGGCTGAACTAGATGGCATTCCCACCCTCAGTGAATGAGAGTTCCTTTCTCCCCACATGCCCGCCAACACTGACTGTTCTTGTTCTTTGTGATGTGATTGCACATATCAATTTTTTTGGGGGGGGCACACCTGGTGATGGTGATGCTCAGGGGTTACTCCTGATTATGTGCTCAGAAATAGTCCCTGGCTTGGGGGACCATATGGGACCCCAGGGGATCGAACCATGGTTCGTCCTAGGCTAGTGCTAGACCAGTGCCGGCAAGGCAGACACCTTACCACTCCATGCCACTGCTTCAGCCCCTACACATATCAATTCTTATGGAATTATTGGTATGCCACTCCTCTGATTGAGGACCCATACCTAATTTTCTGCTTTACACCTTTTTTTTTTTCAGAACTTGAGGGATAGCTTGATGGGTTGAATGCATGCTATGTATGCAAGAGGCCCTGATGTAATTCCCAGTATCACACAGTTTCTTTTCCAAGCATAACCTGGAGCGCAGAGCCAGGAGTATCACTCCCCCCCCACCAAAACAAAACAAAACAAAACAAAAAAAACCAAGATGTGATGTTGCTCAGGCCCTTTGAGGCTGAGTTTACCTGATCACCCTGGTGGTGCTTAGGGACTTCCAGGAGTTGGGGAGCCATATGTGGTGCTGGGGATTGAACCACTTATACAGGAAGTCAGCTGCATGCAAAATAAGCACCTTAATCCCTGAACTATTTTGGGGCCCTTTTTCATTTAATTTTTTTTCACATATCATGCACATCTTCACTGTTGTGGGGTAGAAATAATGAATGTAGTGGGGATGGTCAGTGGCAAGAAGAGCCAGGGATTTTGTGAGCACTTAGGGAGTTGGAAATATGCATGGGGGAGGCTGATTTATAACCTCCTTTATAATTTAGAGTACAGGAGGTAAAGCAGGAAGAGACCTTAGATGTTAAAGATGTTACTCTACCCTGTAGAGTAATCCCCTTGACAATAACCTTGATAGATGATTATTAGAAGGTCTGTTGAAACATTTTTCATGATTTCCAACAATAAGCCCTGATAGTACTCAGAGGACCATGTGTGATTCAGGAAATCCAACTGAGTTTGTGGGATAAAGATTTTTCTTTTTTTTTTTTTTTGGGGGGGGGCACACTGGGGATGCTCAGGGTTTACTCCTGACTCTGCACTCAGGATTTACTCCTTGTTGGCTTGGGGCACCATATAGAATGTTGGGCTTGAACATGGGTCGACTGCATGCAAGGTAGGTTCAGTAGCCACTGTACTAACTCTCCATTTCATGTGGGATGAAGTTAAGTGCTACTAAAGAGAAGCAATTGCTTTTCTTTCCTCTCCTAATGTTAGTATGATGATCACTGTAGTATGAATTTATACTTCTCTAATTAAATTCCAATGTCATTTGTTCCAAAAGGTATTGGCAAGGGGCCAGAGGGATCCTCATCACTACATATGATCCCCTTATGATCCCCTGAGCACTGATAGGATCCCCCGAGCACAATCATTCGGAATAGCCCCTTAGCACAAACTCTCCTACATACACTAAAAGATTTTACTGTCTTGTTCTCCAACCTCACTTTCATAACAGATGATATAAGATGCTTTAGAACAACACAAACAGCAGCAATATGAACAATAGAAGTAGGAACAAAAGACTGTCAATTGCCAAGTCCTGACTTTGTGAGGATTTAGCTCAGTAGTAGAGTGCATGCTTTGCATATGTGATGTCCTAGGTTTTAATCTCTGGCATCAAAATTTATAACCAAAATTCAAAATTCCACATCTCAGCTGTCCAAACTTGATTCCAAATAGTCATCTTCCACTGACTTCCCTTTCTCATTTCATGATAGAGGATTTTCCCACTAAGATCAATCACTTTTGATCTCCTTGTGTTTTTTTTTTTTTTACGTACAGGAGTATGAATGGTTCAGGGCAGTTAATTAGACATAAATCCATCTCCAGTTACACAGAACACATCAGCTGCTATTGTCAGCTCTGATGTTCCATTTTGCCTCAGTGCGTTTTTATAAACCTAATTGTATTAAGGCACTGGCATATTTATTGCTCACCTTTTCACCCTTTATGTTGATCCCTGGCAGCCCACGGGGTCCTTTCAATTTATCACAACTTCGGTTGCCTTGTGTTTGAAAGGTCACATTTACTCTCACAATGGGATCCTGCAGCTTGTGCCTGAGCAGGGTCCCCAAAGAACACATCAAAGCACAGCCTGTGACTTATGTGGATCCCTCTTGGGTTTTCACTTTCTTAGTTGCAGACACAGAGGAATACTTAAATTTTTTTTTGGGCCGGAGAGATAGCACAGCGGTAGGGCGTTTGCCTTGCAAGAGGCCAACCCAGGACAGACAGTTTGAATCCTGGCATCCCATATGGTCCCCCGTGCCTGCCAGGAACGATTTCTGAGCACAGAGCCAGGAGTAACCCCTGCGCACTACTGGGTGTGACCCAAAAACCAAAAAAAAAAAAAAAAGTTTATTTTGTTTTATTTTGTTTAGGGACCACACCTGGTATTTCTCAGGGCTACTGGCGCTGCATTCAGGGATCACTCCTGGAAGGCTTGGTAGATTGCATGGGATACAGGGATTGAATCGGGCTTGGTTGTGTTCGAGGCAAACTCTCCACTCTTTGTACTATAGCTCTGTTCCCACAATTTTTTAAGTTGGTGGTGGTGGGGATTATGAAATGATAGCTAGGCAGTATTAGTTTTGCACCTGAGATGGTCCTACCAACGCTGGGTTTCTGACCGTCTCTCAGTCTAGGGAGGATATGGGATAAGGATTATGTGGAAGGTTTTAAAAAGTGCATTTGCCTTGTATGCAGAAGGACGGTGGTTTGAATCCCGGCATCCCATAAGCCTGCCAGGAGCGCAGAGCCAGGAGTAACCCCTGAGTGCTGCTGGTGTGACCCAACCCCCACCCCAAAGTGATGACATAGATAGTACAGAGTTTATTTGACTTGCATATGGTTGACCATGTGGTACAGTGGTATAGCTATATATCCAAAGCACATACTCTACAACATACTCAACAAATGAAAAATGAGATCTAAGTTACAACCACAGAACTTTGAAATGTCAAGAACTTTGCCTGTCAAGGTGGCAAGTAAGTGGGAATGGGAAGGAGCATGGGAACTCTGGTGGAGGGAAGTTGACACTGGTGGTGGGATTTGAGTTAAATATTATAAACTTAAAATGTAACTACAAATAATTTTGTAAATTGTGGGTTTTTTTTGGGGGGGGCCACATCTGGTGTCACTCAGGGGTTACTCCTGGCAATGCACTCAGAAATCGCTCCTGGCTTGGGGACCATATGGGACACCAGGAAATCGAACCATGGTCCATCCTAGGCAGACACCTTACACTCTGTGCCACCACTCTGGCCCCAAATTGTGTTTTTTTAATTAAATAAATTTTTTTTCTGGTACTGCCTCTCCTGAGCAGAGATAGCAAAGAGCCAGACATAGTTCCTGACTGATTCCACCCACTCAATCCTGCAAACAATAACAAAAAACCAACATAATCTTATTAATTTATTCACTAAGAGTGTCTGCCCTGGGGCAGTTAAAAATCTTGCAGGAGTCCAAGATTTTGTAAAAAAAGCCAGTACTGGAGGTGTCTGGTGGAAAGTACACCTTTGTAAACCAGTAGGGGCCATAAATCACAGGAATGAGGATCACAGAGCAGATAATACAAAGTTTATAGGTCTCTGTCCTTGCATTCTTGGATGGTTAATCATAAAGCAATCTGTACTCTTTTATTGTTCCTTTTGGAACTGAATTTGTTTGTAACATTTTGAATGGCAAGTGTCAAAGTCAAAAGGCACCTTAGGAGGATGTTGAAGGGAATGTAGAAGTAGGAGATTTGTATATATGCTCTAGCATGACCTTTCCCCAAAAGCCATCCCTATATTTCTTTTTTTGTTTTTGTTTGCTTTTTGGGTCATGTCCTGTGGTGCTAAGGGTTTACTCCTGGCTTGGCACTCAGAAATCACCCCTGGCAGGCTCAGGGGGACCATATGGGATACAGGGATTGAACCTGGGCCCATCTCAGGTTGGCAGTGTGCAATGCAAATGCCCTACCACTATGCTATCACTCTGGCCCTGCATCCCTATATTTCTATGATTTTTTCTTGTGTTTTCCCTATAATTAACACCTCAAAGGTATCCTTTTTAAAGTATACATTTCAGTGTTTTTTTGTGTAACCAAAGAATTATTAGTGATCACCACTAATTTCAGAACACCTTCAGAATTTCAGTGAATGGGTCATTGGCTCGTTGTGTGTGGCTTTTGTTTATACCATTTTACACCCCCATCAACAATTAATGAATGTTATTTTAGTTTCTTCCAATCTAGTTGTTTCAGTTGATCTTTCATTGATGACATGATTTTGTTTTTGTTTTATGTACCCATGCCATTTGTATTTCTTTTTTATTTTATTTTATTTTATTTTATTTTATTTTGAGGAATGCCTCTTTAAGTCCTCAGTTCATTTTTTTTTTTGATCCAGTTGTCTTTTATTATTGAGTTTTGAGTCTTATGCATTTCTGCAGGTTTTTCTTTGGTACAAAAGGGGGGAATTTTGTCGTCTTGTTACTGTCTCTCTTTTCCTTTTTCATGGTTCATGGAACAAAATATAATTGGTTTAGTTGGATCTTTACAAGAATAATAGTTGATTACAGTTTTCAGTATCAAGAGAAAATGTCATAGATATCAATACCAGTAAATAATGTTTTCTCTTTCTAGAGACCTGAGACTCTATCATTAGTGTAACATTTTCTTAATTTCAACTTCATTCCACTGTTTCCCCAACCTTAAGAGTGACAGTTGCTTTGTGTCATACTTATTATGTGTTACTCAAACTTTCCTTTTTGTTTGGTCAGCTTTTCAGAATCTTTTCCACCAACACCCTACATGAAATTATCTCTGTTGAAAAACTAATGTAGGTTTTGACTATCTGACTGACCTAATTGATAGAATTCTTAAATAATGCGTTTAATCTAGTTCAAGATTCTAATATAGCTTCCCTTGGATATAGGTGGATTTTCACAAAGAGAATTAATTAATTGACTATCCCTTTTCTTTATAACTATACCATCTCTTTATAAACCAAATAAAACATATCAGTAAACAACTTATATAAGTAATATCACAACTAACATGCCACACATTAAGTTCAATAATTCAATAATACTAAATTATTATTAAGCTCCTGAAATTATTTTGTTTTGAATAACCCTACTTTTGATATAGATTTATCACAGTGTCAATTGTGAAAAAACATTCCTCAACAGACCTGAAAGATTTCCTGACCTTGAGAAATTCTGGATTAGCTGCCATCCTTTCTTTTTCTGCCAGAAATCTTAGTCAATATCTGAAAATGGTTCACTATTACTTATCCTAGAAAGCTCTATGAAATCATGAAAATAGAGAAGTTCTAGTTTTCATGCTAATTTTTTAAAAAGTACAGGACATTTCCCAACTGTCATATCTGAAAAAAACTAACAGAATCTAAAAGATATTACTCTGCAGATATATGTAACACATTATTATATTCCATCACTACATTAGTCACATTGGTGTAGCAAATCAACAGTGTGACTATGGGACTAGTCACCCAAAGAGAGGCCTTAAAAAGAAAAAGTAGACTAAGCATTTAGATGGAACTCACTGCTTGACCCCAGAGATAGTATTAGGGTTAAGACACATGCCTTCCATCCTGTTGACCTTGGTTTAAGTTCCTGGTACTACATATAGTCCATTGAGCACTGCTGGCAATTTTCTCTGAGCAGAGCTGGGAATAGCACAAAGCTGGGAATAGTTCCTAAGTATCAGGGTAGGTGGCCTGGTAACTCCCCCAAAGTAGGGGAGGATAGCAATAATAAAAGTCAAAGTTGCCCTGGGCTCAAGGTATGGCTTTGGCTAAAACTGCTAGCCTTTCAAGGATGAGGCCATGAAGTTTATTCCCAGAGCCACCTATGTGTGGCATCATCTTAGTGGCTTTGCTATTTATAAAACTTTTGGCTCTGTAACTCTTGGCTCCGCAGTACAGCAGGTAGGGCTTTGTTTTGCTTGAGGCTATGTGGGTTCAGTCCCTGGCATCATATATAGCCCCCTGGTGTTCTAGGAGTGATCTTTAAGCACAGCCAGAAGTAAACCCAGAGCATCACTGGGTGTGCCTTCCTCAAACCAATCCCCTCAAAAGATGAATTAACATTTCTGGTAGTAAAACCCTGTCCAGCTATATTGTTTAGGAAGCACAATCCACTGTTTTCTGACTAAGGACTTGGAGGGCTTCACTCTCACTGACCTTTTCCAAAGCCAGTGAAACTGACCTTCCCTGAAGTGGTGGGAACAAATTTCAAACTACCACAGGAAGATAACCAGAAGCCAGTATCTGCCCTTCAGCCAAACTGGCACTTAGGCAGGGAGAAATCTGGGTGGTGGGAGGGTGGGGAGGAAACACTTTTTGCCTGTGGGATGGGTGGGGTTCAGCAGGAGAGCAGGCTGGGGGCTTAGGAATCCTGGGTCATTCCAGAGGCCTGGTTGAAAATTTCTTTTCTTTTAGATTTTTATGTCACACCTTGCTGTACTCAGGACTTACTCTTGGCTTTCTGTTCAGGGATCATTCCTGGCAGGGCTTTGAGGAACCATCTGGCATGCTGGAGATTGAAGTTGATTTAGACAAGTGCCCTACCCATTGTACTACCAATCTGGTTTTTTTTTTTTTTTTTTTTTTTTAGTTTTTGGGTCACACCCAGCGGTGCTCAGGGGTTACTCCTGGCTGTCTGCTCAGAAATAGCTCCTGGCAGGCACGGGGGACCATATGGGACACCGGGATTCAAACCAACCACCTTTGGTCCTGGATCGGCTGCTTGCAAGGCAAACGCCACTGTGCTATCTCTCCGGGCCCTGTACTACCAATCTGGCCCAAAAGAACTTTTTGGTTTTTTTCGGCCACTTATATATCAGAATTATAAAAATTACAAAATTATCTTACTTTAGGGGCCGGAGAGATAGCAAGGAGGTAAGGCATTTACCTTTCATGCAGAAGGTCATCGGTTCAAATCCCGGCGTCCCATATGGTCCCCCGTGCATGCCAGGAGCAATTTCTGAGCATGGAGCCAGGAAAAACCCCTGAGCACTGCCGGTGTGACCCAAATACCACAAAAAAAAAATTATCTTACTTTAAAGCAGTTTTTCTTTTCATCAGAAAGACATGTTGGCAGAATAAGCTTTTACTCTTTGCCTTCTTAGCTTTGTCAAAAGTTTCTAAATATAAAAACATTTGGGAGATGTTAGAAAATAGGTGTTTCGGGGCCAGAGAGGTAAGGTAAAGCATTTGCCTTTCATGCAGAAGGTTGGTGGTTCGAATCCTGGCATCCCATATGGTCCCCTGAGCCTGCTAGGAGTGATTTCTGAGCATAGAGCCAGGAGTAATCCCTGAGTGCTGCCGGGTGTGGACCCCCCCCCCCAAATAGGTGTTTCTTGGTTTGCTCCTCTTTAAGCCTTTGCAGTCCCTTCCTAGGCTTATTTTTTTTTTCTACACTGAGACGTCTGTGTTCTCTCTTGAACACATATTTCCTCTCTCCCCTCACATCATTCTAAGTAAATTTTGTTCAATTAAAACTATCTTGCTTCACTAATAAAAGCAAAACAACCAAACACCAATAAAAAAAAACCCAGGTGTTTCTCTGGTGATGTATGTGGTTTTGAATAAGTATGAAAAATATAATTAACAGTATTGTAAACCCATGTAACTCAGTAAAAATTATTTTTTATTACAGATCTTCCTAAAGAAACTAAAAATAGAATTAACATATGATGAAGCAAAACATTAATATTTTTTGTTTGTTTTTTGGGTCCTATCCAGCTGTGCTCAGGGGTTACTCCTGGCTCTACACTCAGAAATCGCTCCTGGCAGGCTTGAGGGACCATATGGGATGCCGGGATTTGAACCACCAAACTTATGCATGCAAGACAAACACCTTAGCTCCATGCTATCTCTTTGGCCCACAAAACATTATTTTTGTGTGATGGTGGGGCCCATACCTAGTGGTTCTCAGGGCTTACTCCTGACTCTGCTCCAGGGATCTAACCCCCAGTTGGCCATGAGTGAGACAAGCACATTGTCTGCTGTACTATTACTGTGACTCCACTATACCATTTTTGAGCATTTTGAGAATATAGAAACCCTAGTACAGAATGTTATTTATACCAACCCAAACATTAATTGTGGTGTTACTTACAATGAATTAAAATATGAAAGCACCTGGAGAGTTTGTCAATAAATGATCACATAAAGCCCTCATGGTTTACTTATATAATGGAATTCTAACACACTATACAGAAGATGTAGGCTTGTTCTTCACAGCAAAATATAAGGAGACTGAGGGAATTATGCAAAGTAAAGTATGTCATAAGAAAAAATGCAAGTATTGGATGATTTTACCCGTGCATGCAATGTAAGGATTTAAAATCAATGAACAGGGCTAGGGAGATAGTTCAAAGTGCTACAATTCATGTCCTTCCTGGAGATGGCTTTTTTTTTTTGTCCCTGACATCTGCATGGTACCCAGTTTAGAGGCCAATAAGCCATTGGTGGTGTGTGTACTGAGTTGACTCCAGTACTCCTGGTCCTGAGGAGCAACATTGCAGGACTGAGCACTTAGCCTGCACCACAGGTGAGAGACCCCTTTATGTCTCAGAGCACTGCCAGGGAGTCTCCTCCCACCTGGACTGATGAGTTTAAAATTCAACTTGAAAGTTAATTACTTGGGTTGAAGCAATAGTACAGCTGGTAGGGCATTTGCCTTGCATGTAGCCAACTGAGTTTGATCCCTGTCATCTCATGTGGTATTCCAAGTGCTGCCAGGAGTAATTTATGAATGAGAGCCAAGAGTAAGTCCTTAGCTTTACCAGGCATGGCCCAACCATCCCTCACAGCCCCCCAAAGAAAATTAATTAGGGGGCCGGGAAGGTGGCGCTAGAGATAAGGTGTCTGCCTTGTAAGCGCTACCAAGGAACGGACCGCAGTTTGATCCCCCGGCGTCCCATATGGTCCCCCCAAGCCAGGGGCGATTTCTGAGCACATAGCCAGGAGTAACCCTTGAGCGTCAAACGGGTGTGGCCCAAAAACCAAAAAAAAAAAAAAAAAAAAAAAAAAAGAAAATTAATTAGTTAATGGGCCAGAGAGGGAGCTAACTGGACTGGAGCACATACTTTTTTTTATACAGGAGTACTGGGTTCGAGCCAAGCACTGTATAGGAAGGAACCTTAGAACACAAACCCAGGAGGAGTCTTTGAGAACTACCACGTGTGGCCTTCCCAAGCAATGTAAATAAATAAAATACATGGTTATATAAATTAAATTAGATGTATTATTATGAATAACAACAAATAAATATAGCTCTCATTTCTGAAGAGATAATGCACCCTGTGTATTAATTAAATAAAGTCTATTTGCTCCTTTATAGAAACTCTCTAGCAGACATTACTTACATGTATCTGTTTAGAAAAGTGTGTCAGTTGTATAGAAAGGGATCTTTATTTTAAGCAGAGACATAGTATTGTTCAAATTTGTATTCAATCATCTTATTTTCTTAGCAGTAAAAAAAATCACCAAAAGACCACAAAAGCTGGAACTGGAATGATAGTATAGTGGGCAGGCTGCTTGCCTTGCACACAGCTGATCTGGGTTTGATCCCTTATGTCCCATATAGTCCCTTGAGCACACCCAGAGTAAACCCTGAGCATAGAGCCAGGAGTAATCCTGAGCACCACTGGGTGACCCCCCCCACACACACACCAAAAAAAAAAAAAAAAAAAAGGAAAATGGAGTAGTTTAATGACTGCCTTGAGGCCAAAGAGATGAAGGTGAAGGTGAAGATGGCACAGGGACTGGATAAGGACAGTGCTTTGGAGTTCCATCACAGGCAATAGCTCCGGGGCCATTGGGAAATTCCAAGCAGAAAGTTGCATTTTCTTGTGAGTCTGTAGGCTATTATCAAGGGCTTGCACTCACCTAGAAGCTAGTTCAAGGACTAAACAGACACTGTGTCATGCACTGGATGCAGAGACAGCAGTATTATGGAGGAGTTTAGCTCAACTCTACAAAATGCTGGTGTCCTTTTTGGGGTGTGTGTGTATGGGGGGGACCTGGAGGATCTGAGGGGCTATTCTTGACTCTATGTTCTGGGAGGGTTTGGGTGAACCATATGTAGTGCTGAGGATTGGAATTAGGCTGACTGCATACAAGGCAAGCACCTTTCTGTATTATCTCATTGGTTCACTTTTGTACGACAAAGTAAGACAGTGATGAAGAGTGAATGAATACAGTTACAGGAGAGGGAAATGGAAGAAATCAGCTTTGTGGTGACTTTGTGGTGTCTATCATTGAGGAGGTATCTCCTAACACCTGAAGAATACTGTCAATTATTGTGACCTGCATAGTGTAAATTTAACAAAGAATTGCTTTGGCATCCTTCCTCTATTTCTCAGGCTTTTGTTAAATGAAAACGTTCAGGAAGACCTGTGCAGTAGAGATATTGTTCTGATCTTACAGGTGTTTTAGACTTTCTCAGACTGGAGGAATAGTACAGTGGGTAAGGCACTTTCTTTGCATGCAGCTAACCTGGGTTTGACCCCCAGAGCTCCATATGATCACCTGATCATCAGGAGGATCCATGAGCACAGGATCAGGAATAAACCCTGAGTACAGTTTTGTGTGATCCAAAAACATGAAAGAAACATAGAAAGGAGAAAAAGAAGAAAGGAAGGTAGGAAGAAAGAGAGGATGAGAGGAGAAAGTTATACATGTATTTCCTGGCCCTGGTGCTGCGCACATATATGTTGCCAGCCCAGGCTTGTTGCCTGCAACTCCCCTTTGAGAACTACTTTCATACTTTCACACTGGATTGTGAACTGGGGCACTCTCTGCCTTTGGAGAAGCTGGGTTGGTCCTGGTTTGGCAGTGTGCAAGGCAAATGCCCTACCCGCTATGCTATCAGTCTGGCCCATCCTCAACATTTCTGAATAGAACCTGATTTCACTTAAAAAAAATAAAGAAAAAAGAAATTGACTGAAGAGGGGCCAGAGTAGTGGCAGAATGGTAGGGCATTTGCTTTGCATACACTAATCAAGGACGGACTGTGGTTTGATCCCCCGGCTTCCCATATGGTCTCCCAAGCCAAGAGTGATTTCTGAGCACATAGCCAGGGGTGTGGCCCCAAAACAAAAACAACAAAACCAACAAATAACCAAAAAAATATAAAAGAAAAAAAAAACTGAAGAGATGAGCTGGGATTATGTTATATGAAGGCCAACATTCAATTTCCAACAAGTGGGTACTCACTGTTCCCAGCACCACAGTTTTCAGTACACATCATTCCTGTGAGCACAGAACCTGAAGTAGTTCCTGGAACCTTCCATGTGTGTGCCCACCTCTGAACTCTCACAAAAGGAAATAGAGGGGCCTGAGCAATAGTATGGAGGGTAGTGTGCTGGCCTTGCATGCAGCTAACCCCATCAATCCATGGCATTCCTTTTATAAATGATCAATTTTAGTGGACTATATGTTATGTGCTATGCAGTTGTGCTATGGAATTGAACCAAACACACAGTCATGAGTCAAAGAATTTACTAATAATTCGTGAGACAGATCTGATGCAATTTATTATAGAAATTGTTAGATACCTGGTTTTCTAGGACCCATTTTCTCCCTTGATTCATTTGCTTTCTAATCAAGCAAGTACATTTGTTTAGTCTCTATGTGTGTTTGTCACTACGTTTATTTTATTTTAAGACTCTGGGCTTAAGGATCACTAGTGGCGATGCTCAAGCGACCATATATGGTTCTGGAAAATTCAAACGAGGGTCAGCTGCATGCAATGTAAACACTTTTATTTTCTGTACTATCACTACCAGCCCTGTCACTGCCTTTTTTTTTGTTTGTTTGTTTGTTTTTGGGTCATACCCAGTGGCGCTCAGGGGTTACTCCTGGCTCTGTGCTCAGAAATCACTCCTGGCAGGCTCAGACCATATGAGAGGCCGGGTTTCGAACCAACCATCTATTTTAGATCGGCTGCTTGCAAGGCAAACACCCTACAGCTGTGTTATCTCTCTGGTACCTCAGTCACTGCTTTTAATTAATTCTAAAGCATGGTCAGATATAAAATTCTAGGAGAAAAGTCATTATTAAAAAAAAATTAAGACTTCAGCCTCACTGTCATTTGCCTTCTAAAGTATTGTTGAAAAGCTTAAGGGTATTCCCTTCTCTGTTCATTTGGTTGTGGTTTTCATGTGAACCCCAATTATAAATGAATTATTTTGTCTTTGGGATATTTTTGGAATTATTGGTGAGGCTGGCTAGGGGAACCTTATGGGATTGAACCATGGTCAATCGTAGGTCAGCCACATGCAAGGCAAACACCCTACTGCTGTGCCACCACTCTGCCCTGCTCTGCCCCCACCTCGATTTGCTTAAATGATTTCTTACATATTTGTCTTTTATTTATCTTTATAAAAGAGATTCAAGGCAGGTGCCAGAGTGATAGCATAGTGGTAGGGCATAGGCCTTGAACACAGCTGAACCAGAATAGACTCCAGTTAAATTCCCGGCATCCCATATAATCCCCAGAGCCTGCCAGGAGCAATTTCTGAGTGCAGAGCCAGAAGTAACTCCTGAGCGCCATTGGATATGATCCAAAAACAACAATATTTATTTTTTCAGGGTAGCATAAGCATACCCACCAACTCAGTCACCATGTTGAATTGGGCCAGCTCCATAGACTCACTTTTTTTGTGAATGAATTGTAAACCAAGCATGGATATACCAACCTATGCAGCAGAAAGCTGGCCATCTCAGGAGAGGGTGGGTCAAGCCCCCATTCTGCTGAAGCCATGCTTGCTGCCTCTATCACTCACAATCACTGTTTCCCCTATGGCCCTACCTCATCACCCCTCTAAGATACCCTTCAGTCACCAATTTGACCAAACTTAAGATACACTGCTTTTGCAGCTGTTATCACCAGGGCTTTTTGGAGCAAGGGAGCACCCTCCCCCTGTATCTTCCTTCTGCCAAGAAGCCTGGCAGCTGAGTACACACCCCTAAAAGTCACAATGTCAGTAATAGCTCTTTGAATTTCTGGACAACTTCATTTTTTGATGCTGTAATCCCTATAGGAACATGCCAACTAAACAGAATAGAAAGCTAAAGCTTACTCAACCTCCTGCCATTGTATTAATGACTTCATTGAAGATACAATAATTTTCACAAATATGCTTATTATTTATTTGTCTATTTATTTATTTATTTTTTATTTTGGGTTTTGGGCCACACATGGTGACACTCAGGGGTTACTCCTGGCTATGTGCTCAGAAATCGATCCTGGCTTGAGGGACCATCTGGGACACTGGGGGATCTAACAGTGGTCTATCCTAGGTTAGCACATGCAAGGCAAATGCCCTACTGCTTGCGCCACCACTTCAGCCCTGAGAAATACTTCCTTCTCTTCTTTTTTCTTTTTCTTTTTTATTTCTGTTTTTTCAATAACTTTGCTCTCACTTTCTTTCTTTCTTTTTTTTTTGGGGGGGGGCACACCCAGTGACTCTTAGGAGTTACTCCTAGCTATGTGCTCAGAAATGGCTCCTGGCCTAACCTCTTAAACTTTTGATGTTAACTTAAACTAATATGTATGTGCATGAATATATAAAAATACTATGCCTTCAAAGTTAAGGAGTCACATAAATCTCATGGCTTTAGGTTGCTTTGTGTACTGCTAAGAAATGTTATAATGTACTACAGTCTGGGGACTTGTAGACAAAGTAATTGTACATGGGTTCTGCCTTATCTTTCTTAATGTTTTTTTGACTGTAAGTTCAATATTTAGGCGTCAGCAAGGGGATTTCTTTTGAGAACTCTGTCTATGGGCGATTGTTCTTTCACTGTAACTTTACCTTGTCCTCTTTGCATCATTGTTCTCATAATTAAAAATAAAAAATTAAAAAAAAAAAGAAATGGGGGCCGGGTAGGTGGCGCTGGAGGTAAGGTGTCTGCCTTGCAAGCGCTAGCCAAGGAAGGACCGTGGTTCGATCCCCCGGCGTCCCATATGGTCCCCCCCCCAAGCCAGGGGCGATTTCTGAGCACATAGCCAGGAGTAACCCCTGAGCGTCAACCGGGTGTGGCCCAAAAACCAAAAAAAAAAAAAAAAAGAAATGGCTCCTGGCCTGGGGGACCATATGGGATGCCAGGGGATCAAACCGTGGTCCATCCTAGGCTAGTCCATGCAAGGCAGACACCTTACGGCTTGTACCACCCCTCTGGCCCCGACTCTTGCTTATCTGGAAACACATGTATTATGGTTAACTATGTCAACTATGTGATGTATTTTCTTTAAATAAAATAAAAAATGAAAAAATTAAATATTTCATAATCAGGACATAATCTAATCTTCTATATTTTTCATCTGCCCCTGTTTCCCATACCCCTCTTCTTCAACATTCTGGAAAAATTACTTACCAACTAACCCTGGTTAAAAATTTAAACCAGCGCTGGAAAGATAGCACAGTGGGTAGGGCATTTGCCTTGCAAGTGGCTAACCCAGATTTGATTCTGTGATTTCTGAGCACAGAGCCAGACTAACCCCTGAGTGGCACTGGGTGTGGCCCAAAAACAAAAACAAAAACAAAAAATAAAAATAAAAAACTTAAGCATAGACTGTAGTTTTTGGCTACTCCTGGCGTGGTACTCCCAATCGTTCTTGGGGGACAGTGTTGTGCCAGGAATGGAATCCAGATCTTCCATTTGCTAAGTCTGTGCTCCAGTCCTTTGAGCTATCTCCCTGGCCCATAATGACTAGATTTCTTAATTCCAGGAATTCTTTTCTTTTCTTTCTTTTTTCTTTTTTTAATTTCTGTTGTTTTCTTTTTTTCTTCTAGAGGGAAGGAGAGAGGAAGGAAGTGAGGAAGAAAATAAGGAAGGAAGGAAGGAAAGAATGAAGGGAGGAAGGGAGGAAGGAGGGGAGGAAAGGAAGAAAGGGAGGGAAAGGGCAGAAAGGGATGGTGGGTGGGAAAGAGAGAAAGAGAGGCAGTGCCCCAAGAGTTCTTTTCTATTTTCAAATCATTGGTTTGTATTGTACCTATTACTTTTTTTTTAGGGTCACACCTACCAGTGCTTGTGGGTTACTCCTGGCTCTACATACAGGTGGTACTCAGGGGACCATATTGGATGCCAGGGATTGAACCTGAATTGGCCACAGGCAAGGCAAGTACTTTGCCCACTGTACTATCACTGTAGCCTCTGCACTTATAACTTTTTAAAGGATATATTTTACTTCCTTTTTTGGCTTATTTATTTAAAAATTTAAAATTTTTTTTTAGTTTTTGGTTTTTGGTTTTTGGGCCACACCCGGCAGTGCTCAGGGGTTACTCCTGGCTGTCTGCTCAGAAATAGCTCCTGGCAGGCTCGGGGGACCATATGGGACACCGGGATTCGAACCAACCACCTTTGGTCCTGGATCGGCTGCTTGCAAGGCAAACACCGCTGTGCTATCTCTCCGGGCCCTATTTATTTAAATTTATCTTTATTATTTATTTATGTATTGCCATACTTGGTGGTGCTCAGGGCTTACTCCTGGCTTTGTACTGAGGGATCATTCCTGGTTGAGCTCAGGGAACCATATGGGGTGCCATGGATCAAATCTGGGTCATCTGCTTGCAAGGTAAGCATCCTATCTACTATCTTATCTCTCTTGTCTCGAATATATATTTTTCTTTTGTTTCTTCTGAGGCTATTTTCTCTTTAAATTTTTATTTTTTTATTTCTCTCTCTCTCTCTTTCTCTCTTTTTGGTTTTTGGGGCACACCTGGCAGCACTCAGGGGTTACTTCTGGCTCTACACTCAGAAATCGCTCCTGGCAGGCTCAGGGGACCATATGGGATGCCTGGATTTGAACCACCGTCCTTCTGCATGAAAGGCAAATGCCTTACCTCCATGCTATCTCTCCAGCCCCCTATTTTTCTCTCTTTAAATTTTTCTTTTGTTTTGGTTTTTGGGCCACACAGTGATGCTAAGGCGGATTTTTCCTGTCTATGCATTCAGAAATCGCTCCTAGCTTGGGGGACTATATGGGACACTGGGGGATCAAACCGTGGTTCACCCTTGGGCCCGGAGAGATAGCACAGCGGCGTTTGCCTTGCAAGCAGCTGATCCAGGACCAAAGGTGGTTGGTTCGAATCCCGGTGTTCCATATGGTCCCCCGTGCCTGCCAGGAACTATTTCTGAGTAGACAGCCAGGAGTAACCCCTGAGCAATGCCGGGTGTGGCCCCAAAACAAACAAACAAACAAACAAACCGGTGTTCATCCTAGGTTAGCCGCGTGCAAGGCAAATGCCTTACTGCTTGTGCCACTGTTCTGGCCCTTTTATTTTTCAAAATCTTTCTTCTGCAAGATCGTCTTTCTCGCCACACACCTGTGGATATAACTTTTTGTAATTTTCTCTATCCTTTTATTTTTATATTAATTTATTTTGGTTTTTGGGTCACACCCAGCAGTGCTCAGGGGTTACTCCTGGCTCTATGCTCAGAAATCTCTCCTGGTAGGCTCAGAGGACCATGTGGGATGCCGGGATTTGAATCACCAACCTGCTGCATGCAAGGCAAACACCTTACCTCCATGCTATCTCTCCAGCCCCTATTTATTTATTTCGATCCATTTCTTTCATGTTATTGTACTCCAGAAATACTTGATGAATCCTTAGCTTTCATGTATAATTAAGAGTAGAACCCTGAGCAATACATTGGAAGTCTGTGTGTGGCTACTTCTGCTAGATCTTTCATGATTCCTCAAACCTACCAGCATTTAGCTTTTAATCCCCAAAGCACTCTAAATCTCTCTTCTGGCATTCACATTCTACTTATATCAGTTACCTATAACCTTTCAGTTATAAATGTAAATTTTCTGAAGATTCCTTTCCCTGGGATAAATCATTTTAAAGCAGACTGGATAATGCTAGAGCATTTTGCATTTAACAGTCCCTGCTGTTTATCATCTTCTACTTTCATTCATTGGAAACATGGTTGAGATTCCTGAATTGTCCTTGCATAATCTGATAAAATAACAACAACAAAGTAACCATGAACAATTTGATGAATTTACTAAACAGAAGTATTTTTTGAAACTTAAAAAATGCATGTTCTGGGCCGGGAGAGATACACAGCGGCGTTTGCCTTGCAAGCAGCCGCTCCAGGACCAAAGGTGGTTGGTTCGAATCCCGGTGTCCCATATGGTCCCCGTACCTGCCAGGAGCTAATACTGAGCAGACAGCCAGGAGTAACCCTTGAGCAATGCCGGGTGTGGCCCAAAAACAAACAAACAAAAAATGCATGTTCTTTTTGCATTTTCATGGATCTATGAGCAAGATAGTTCTTCTTCAAGATATTGGATCTGTCAGTAACCAGAAAGCTTCAACTGATACCCCTTCACTTCCCCCCAGTATGTCCAGAAGCAAACTATGAGCTGTGAGTATTCCTGAATGCTGCTGAGTGTAACCCTAAAAAGAAAAATATTTTAAAAGAGGGCTTACTGAAAATGGCAGTTATTTCTATATGTCCATTATACCATAATGCTATATAATGAATGCTTTCACCTTCAACTTAAAAAAAAAAAAAGAGGGGCCTGGAGAGATAGCACAGCGGCGTTTGCCTTGCAAGCAGCCGCTCCAGGACCAAAGGTGGTTGGTTCGAATCCCAGTGTCCCATATGGTCCCCCGTGCCTGCCAGGAGCTATTTCTGAGCATAGAGCCAGGCGTAACTCCTGAGCACTGCCACGTGTGACCCAAAAAAAAAAAAAAAAAAAAAGAGAGATCAGAAGAATAGTAATGAGGTAAGGCATTTAGGTAACACCAAACCCTATTCAAATTTCTGATACCATATACAATTCTGAGTTCCAGCAATTGTTGTTCCTGAGCACAGTGCCAGGAGTAAGCCCTGAGCATAGAAATTATGGTTTCCCCCCCAAAGAAAGCTCAATGAAAATATATGATTGAGGCTGGAATGTATAAGGGCCTGGGTTCAATGCCCAGAACTGCCAAAAACAAACAAAAAAAAAATCAAAAAAGACTTTGTTTTAAGTTTTGGCCACACCTGACTGTGCCTAGGGTTACTCCTGCTTGCACTAAGCCTTCTTCCTGGGCTCCGGTGACCTATGTGGTGCTGGGGATAGAATCTGGCTTGGCCACATTCCCAACAAGTGCACTCTTGTTCTGGTCCTGTTTTTGTTTGTTTTGTTTTGGTGCCAAGCGCAGAGTTTTAAACCTGCAGAGCTTATGTCTTTCACTGTCTGCATCCCAGGCCTGAGCAATTTTTCTTAGGGAAAAGGTGTTTTAAAGTGAATGTCTTTCTCAACTCCTTTAGCAATGTTATGTCTATTAAGAAAATATATGTTGAAGGCCAGAGCAATAGTATAGCAGGTAGGGTATTTGTGTTGCATGAGGCCGACCTTGGTACAATCCTTGGTATCCCATATGGTTCCCAGAGTCTGCTAGGGGTGATTCCTGAGTGCAGAGCCAGGAGAAGCCCTGAGGCTTGCAGGCTAGCGCGTGCAAGGCAGATGCTTTACAGCTTGTGCTACCACTTCAATCCCTTACTGAATATTTTTTTTGGGGTGGGCACACCCGGTGACGCTCTGGGGTTACTCCTGGCTCGGCGGACCATATGGGATGCTGCGGGATTGAACCGAGGTCCGTCCTAGGCTGGTGCTGGCAAGGCAGATACCTTACCACTCTGTGCCACCGCGCTGGCCCCCTGCATTATTTTTTGATAATTTCATTAGCCATTTAGTTGTGATAAGAAATATCAAGTAAGTTATTTTGTGTCTGCCCTGGAGCAGTTTTGAGTATGAGTGGGAAACTGGGAACAATGGTGATGGGATTGTTGGGACATTAAATGCTAGAGACAACTGTATTGTGAATAACTTTGTAAACTAGTGTTTAAATAAAATAATTTAAAAATAAGTTTTAGTGCCAGGAAGATAGCTCAAAGGACTGATAGAAGATAAGACATGGTTTCCGTGTTGCCAAATGGTCCCCTTGAGTACTGCCAGATGTGACCCCCCCAATTTAGGAATGACCCCCACGCACTTATGATCACTCCCAAAAAATAAACAGTATACAAGAAAACAAACACTCATAATCTATTTTTTTTTTATTTTTGGTTTTTGGGCCCTGAGCGATGCTCAGGGGTTACACCTGGCTATCTGCTCAGAAATCGCTCCTGGCAGACACGGGGGACCATATGGTATGCTGAGATTCAAACCATCTTTGGTCCTGGGTCAGCTGCTTGCAAGGCAAATGCCCTACCACTGTGCTATCTCTCCAGACCCATAACATACTTTTAAGTTTTTCCCAGTTATCCCACCAGGATGAGCTGAGTTTGCAGTAAGAACTTGAAGAAGGTGGTCTGATCTTCAGCGAGAAGTCCTTTAGGCAACAATTCCCACTTGGGCAAATGCTTGTGCAGGGAAATCGCCATCAATCCCAGTAAGGCGTGCCACAACTAGATCCTGGCTTGTGTCACTGAGGTTGCTCGTTGGGCTAGACCCCGAGAGATTGCTCAAGCATGCTGTATAGGTGGAGAGGTGGTGGGGAAAGAAGAGATCACTCTGTCCCTGAGGGATGAGCTTGGTTCAGGAGGTCACTGAAGTATATCCAAACTAAGGAAACACTAAAGCTCTTGGACTTTGGAAGTCTGACACCCGCAGATCCTTCTTACTACTGCTGGAATGAGTTCCTGAATATGTGGAAATAAGTGCAGCTGTGTAGACCTTTGTCTGTAATAATTTCCAGCAAACCTCAAGCAGCAACAACAGAATAGGCTGTGTGTGTGTGTGTGTGTGTGTGTGTGTGTGTGTGTGTGTGTGTGTGGCAGCACTCAGGGGTTACTCCTGGATCTGCACTCAGAAATTGCCCCTGGCAGGTTCAGGAGACCATATATATGGGATACGAAGGTTTGAACCACCATCAGTCCTGGGTCTGCTGCATGCAAGGCAAATGTCCTACTGCTGTGCTATCTCTCTGGCCCAGAATATGTTTTTTAAAAAGAAGAAGAAAAGAATAGTTGTAAGAGAGCTGGAGCAATAGCACAGTGGGTAGGGCATTTGCCTTGTAGGCGGCTGACCCAGGTTTGATCCCTAACACCCCATATGGTCCCCCAAGACTGCCAGGAGCGATTTCCTTGCACAGTCAGGAGTAACCCCTGAGTGCTGCTGGGTGTGACCCAAAAGCAAAAAACAAACAAACAAAAGAAAGTGTAAGGACCCCAGAGATACTGGGGGGTGGGTAGGGGATGTGCCTTGGGAATGGCCAACCCGAGTATGATCCCTGACATCTCAAATGATCCCCCAAGCACTGCTAGAAGTAGTTCTCAGAGAGAGAAGTTCAAGTCACACCAAAAGGCCTTGTCTGGTGTGTGAGCCCTCCCAGGTCATTGTCTTAGCCTACCCTATAGGTGAGTAAAAACACTCCCACGCAGGTGGCTCCGTGTGCCTTTCAGAGTCAATCCCAGCTGTTATGTCTTCCTATCTGAGGACTCAGATATCATGGTGTGGAGCCAAATAGGTGGCTCAAATGGCTGGAGCACTTGCTTGGCAGGCTGGACATCCACCTTCAAGCCTCATAAGACCGACGTTTCTTTTACGCTAATTTCAATCAGATCATGATTTCTTAGCTATTTTTTCCGACTCCACTGTTTCTGGAGTTTGGTCGTTAACATTTCTAAGGCTTGCTTCTTCTGAAGTAGCCCCCTACTGACTCAATTAATCTTTTATTTGGCTTTGGGGTCACTCTCTGGTGGTACCCAGGGGTTATTCCTGTTTCTGTGCTCAGGAAGTACTTCTGGTATGCATAGAGGACCATATAGGGTGCTGATGATCAAACCCGGATCAGCTGCATGCAAGACAGAACACCCTACCAACTGTACTAAGTCTCTGGTCCCTCAATCTTTTTTAATCTTTCTGGAACTGCAGAGATATGTGCACACACATACAAACATTTTTTTTTCCACATGCAGTGACACTCAGGGGTTACTCCTGGCTATGCACTCAGAAATCGCTCCTGGGGGACCATATGGGACACTGGGGATTAAACCCAGGTCCATCCTGGGTCAGTCGCGTGCAAGGCAAGCACCCTATCGCTGTGCTATCGCTTGGGCTCCACAAAATATTTTGATCCTGATTGAAGAGATAAACCCTGACCTTCTGCAGATGATTGCCACCTTGTTTACTCCCTCACACAGTTACTTTTCTTCTTTTGGCTGGAGTGCTGCCTATTTTCATTGGGTTTTTCAGATGGATGTTTTTCAGGACTCTGTTGTTATCTGCTGTGTTTACCTAGGGTAAATAGGAATCTAGCTGAGCCAACATTCAGCCATAACTTACTTATATCTTTTAAAATTTAATTTCTTCTTTTTCTTCACAACTGAATCTGTCTTGTTGGTGAGTTTTTGTTTCCTCTTAATAGAAGAAAACTTTGTTTTTGTTTTTGGGCTACATCAAAAAGTGCACAGAAAGTGCTTATTCCTAGTTAGCACGTAGGAATTACTCCTGGCAGTGTATGGAGAAGCCAGGGATCAAATCCAGGTTAGCCATTTGCAAGGCAAGCTCCTGACCTGCTGTGTGATTTCTCTAGCAAATATAAGCAAACTTTTGTAGTTGAATTTATAAATAGAATTATATGCATTTTTTTTATTGGCAGGTGGATTGGATCACATCTATCACCGCTCAGAGGTTACTCTTGGCTTTGAGCTCAAGGGTCACTTCTTGTACCATATATAGTCAGGAAAATCAGTAGCTTTGCAAGGAAAAGATTTTAACCTCTGTGCTATCTCTGTGACCCCCTACAAATGGAAGTTTTTGTTTTGTTTTGTTTTTGGGTTACACCTGGCAACGCTAAGGGGTTACTCCTGGCTCTGTGCTCAGAAATTGCTCCTGGGACTATAGGGGTGCCAGGATTTGAACCACCATCTGTCCCAGATCAGCAGCATGCAAGGCAAGCACTCTACCGCTGTGCTATCTCTCTGGCCCCTACAAATGGAAGTTTGCATTGAGATACATGACAAATGTCAAATAGTAGAATAGATTTATGAGACCTACCTATGATGCCACTGAGTACTATTTGTAAAAATACAAGAGCAAATTTTAAATTTCTCCTACCAAAGTTTTATAGGGTGGCACTGGACATGTGAGAAGGGGATTCAATAGATATATTTAGAGAGAACTCTAGTGAATTTTCTCTTCCTTTGTTCCTTAACTCAGCCCCAGTAAGAGGAGTTCCTTATTGACCAATGGGGGCTTAGAACAAAGGGAAGACCCTGTGTTCAAATCCCAGGGGGTCCAACATTCACTATGACCTGGCAGCTCTACTGTCTGGGCCTTCTACTAACTGCTGTCTGTGATTCCTAATGCCATGGGGGATTCCTGGTGTTATAAGTGATTTCTGATCTT
This sequence comes from Suncus etruscus, assembly GCF_024139225.1. Lineage (NCBI taxonomy): Eukaryota > Metazoa > Chordata > Mammalia > Eulipotyphla > Soricidae > Suncus > Suncus etruscus. Next base: position 97,174,513 of record NC_064852.1, read on the forward strand.
AGCACAACTAGATATGTGTAAGCAACATAGAAAGGGGTATGATTCCCCCTGTATCCCCATAAGCACCACAAATGAAAAAGAAGTGAGCCACAGCAAGAAATATAACACTTGGCAAGAACATGTGTGAGCATCATAACTACCTCTGGTGAGTAACTGTACCTTAACTTGTGTGCCTCAACATGAGCATGCATTGCAGTTAGGGGTGCAAGCCTTGATGTGCATCACAGCTGAGTGTACAAGCATCACAGCCTTCTGTGTAACCCCCTGCCCCTCCCCTAGTGAGTGGGACAGTTCAAAGGGAGCAAATTGAAGAACCAGATGAGTATGCAACCTAGCAAGGAAGAGCAGGAGAGGAACAGAACAACCAGAGAGCCTCAGAAACCTTGATATCGTTGTAATCTGGGACACCTTTTGACTGAGGAGTGCCTGGTTGATGGACTGGTGTTTGATTTTGACTGGCTTTAAAAGGCAGACATGCAGACTCATCATCTAATCCAAGGTAGAAGCAATGAATGAACATGTGTTTCCTCAATCTGATGTGATCATTGAGAGAAAGAGAGGGTGCAAAGCCTTGTGAAATTCAGGAACTGTGTGATGTGAAACCAAAAGAAAGAGTGGAAAATGTTTCCTGTTTCCTCTCAGACAAAAAAAAAAAAAAAAAACTGGAATGTTACTAGGGAGGGATTTGTGAAGGAACTCATAAAATTCTTTAGCCCAACTTTCAACATGTCATAACAGAGGGCAAGGGCTATCTTATGTAGTTCAGAGTAGAGCAAATATTTTGCATTCGTGTGCGCACATTTTTTTGTATAGGACATTGTGTTTTTTTGTATAGGGTGTTGTGTTTTTTTGTATAGGGCGTTGTGTTTTTTTTGTATAGGGCGTGTGTTTATATAGGGAAAATATGTCTGAAGAGATAGTATGGCAGGTAAGGTTCTATCTGGGTTCAATCTTCTGCATCCCACGTAGTCCCATGAACACTGCCAGGAGTAATTCCTGAATACAAAGCCAGGAATAACCCTTGAACATTTCTGGGTATGACAACAAAACAAAACTATATATATGTATGTATATATGGGGAGAGAGAGAGAGAGAGAGAGAGAGAGAGAGAGAGAGAGAGAGAGAGAGAGAGAGAGAGAAAACTCTTGAACAAGGTAGGAAAATAAGGGTAGAAGTCTAGGATGGGGAAATTGACTCATTTTCCATTCATGGTTTACATACCTGAAAAAACAGGCATTATAAGATGGACATTATTTACTTAAAAAATCAAATTCAGTGTTTTTAAACTTTTTTGAAATTACTCAGTTTTGTATAGTTGTTGTTTCCCCCTCCCCACTGACTTGAGATTTAGTTTACAAATTGATGTGATTATTTGGAACTTTTCTTTTGTTTTTTTCTTTTTTGGTTTTTGAGTCACGCTCGGCAGTGCTCAGGGGCTACTCCTGGATTTACGCTCAAAAATTGCTCCTGGCAGGCACGAGAGACCATATGGGATGCTGGGATTTGAACCACCAACCTTCTGCATGCGAAAAATGTCTTACTTCCATGCTATATCTCTGGCTCCGATTATTTGGAACTTTTACTTTTTTTTTTTTTTGGGTCACACCCGGCAGTGCTCAGGGATTATTCCTGGCTCCAGGCTCAGAAATTGTTTCTGGCAGGCACAGGGGACCATATGGGACGCCAGGATTCGAACCGATGACCTCTTGCATGAAAGGCAAACGCCTTACCTCCATGGAACTTTTACTTTTTTAACTTTTTTTTTTTTTTTTTTTTTTACTTTTACACTGCAAAGACCAGCACTTCCTAAAATTACTTCGAGGCTGAAATAGAAGAGTCCACATTTGGGGGGGTTGAGAGGGAGGGCCACAGAGCATGAGTCAGCAGGGGTGTTGGTTGTAGTTTCTTGCCGGAGGGTCAGATGTGGGGCTGAGTGTATCCCTTCGCTTGGGAGCTGGGTGATGGCTTATTGGGGCAGGAGGTCGGTCTTGATACCTAATGAGTTAAGAACTGAGGGTAAAGAGCTTTAATAAAGCAGGATATCGGATTGGAAATGTGGGGTGAAGGGATAGTAGGGTTTTTGAAGGGGGGGAAGAAGGAATAGTATATAGGAGGAGGTATATACACTAGGCATGGATTGTTTACAATTTAGGTTTGGCTTTCACAGAGGAGTCCTCTATGTACTCATGCCCACATAAAAACATACGATAGTACGATAGTTATCTGTTCTTAAGCTTTTGTTAGAGGTCTGACCCTGATAGGATGGGTCTGAGCTCTTAAGGACTGGTAGAATAAAGATAAATAATTAGCTTAGGTATAGCTTAAGAAAAAGAGGAAGGGAGAGCAAAAGATAAGAGAGCAGAAGTCTTTAAAATTTTTGAGCTGCTGTTTATTCATGAAGGTGTTTATCCTTCCTTCAAATCTGAATCAATGTCTGACTGAGTCAAGTATTTGCGGTGAGACACTCATTTCATTGAGTTTTTCCACTATATCTCACCACTGCATTCAATACTAGAGAGTTACTTGCGATAAGTCTGTTGTAAATCTAAAGTTTGCTCCTTTGCAATTTCTATTTTTGTTTTGCTGCCTTCAGTATTCTATCTCTATGTGTGGTTTTCATCATTGTAACTAGGATGTGTGTTGGCTTGTTTTTATTTGGGTCTCTCTTTTTTTGGGGGTGGGGAGGGTCATACTCAGCAGTGCTCAGGGTTACTCCTGGCTCTGCAACTCAGAAATTGCTCCTAGCAGGCACTGGGTACCGTAAGGGATGCTGGAATTCAAACCACCATCTATTCTGGGTCGGCTGTGTGCAAGGCAAATGCCCTACCGATGTGCTATCTCTCCAGCCCCTGTTCTTGCCTTTCTCAAAGCTGTGTTTTCTCTGGGTGTTAGAACCTTTGTTGAAACTGCAGGGTGGGCCCTAGGCCCTACTTGAAGAAACAGGGAAGAAGGCCAGGGAAGAAGGACTGTGTTGGGTGAAAGGATGCCCAGGCCTCTGCCACGGCTGGCTATCTGGCTTATCGGTATGTAGCCAGCCATCTCAGAGCTTTGATGCTGCTGCCAAAGCACAAAGTCCCCATTTTGCTTAACTGCACTACCTCAGCTAGACTTTTTTTTTGTTTGTTTGTTTTTGGGTTTTGGATCATACTTGGCTGTACTCAGGGGTTACTCCTGGCTCTATGCTCAGAAATCACTCCTGGCAGGCTCGGGGGACCATATGGGATGACCACCATCTTTCTGCATGCAAGGACCTCCATACTATCTCTCTGGCCCCCAGCTACACTTCTTAATGTCTGTGTCCTGAGAGCTTGGCAGTGCAATGGACCTGAACTGCCCTCCAAAGCTCCCAGCCGATGGGGGGAAAGTTGGTGTGCCACTTACTGCATCACCACCAACACCTTTTCTTCAACAATCTCCCAAGGAGCTTGATTTTTAGTCTTGGGATGGCCATTGTTTTGTCTTCATATGTCCTGTACCACATAGCTTGTGAGTTTTAAGGGGTTTTGCCTTCATCTTAACTGTATGTGATTTTGGGTCCATAATTGGCAGTGTTCAGGGATCACTCCTGGTAATGCTTGGGGGGACCATATGTAGTGCCAGGGACTGAACCTGGGTCAGGTATGTGCAAAGCAAATGTCACTTCTATTTTTCCAGACCTGATTTATTGATATTATGGTTATATATAAAATCTTGGAGGTATGGGATGCATGCTAGGAACAGGGGTGACAGATGGTCAACCTGGCACTATATATATTTTTTTGTTTGTTTTTGTGTCACACCCCGAAGCGCTCAGGGGTTACTCCTGTGTTCAGAAATTGCCCCTGGCAGGCACTGGTGACCATATGGGATGCCTGGATTCAAACCACCTTCCTTTTGCATGCAAGGCAAATGCCCTACTTCCATGCTATCTCTCTGACCCACAAGGCACTATGTACCTTAAACATAACTGTGAAAGACTTGTAATTCACATTGGTCTTAATAAAAACTATTAAATAACCTTGGGGGAGGGGCCGGAGAAATAGCATGGAGGTAGGGCATTTGCCAGGAGCGTAGAGCCAGAAGTAGCCTCTGAGCACTGCCTGGTGTGACCCAAAAACTAACAAAACAAAACAAAACAAAATAAAATCTTGGAAGGAAAAAAGTTTGGTGAGACCTGGATCTCAATTTGATTTTTGGTAACAAATTATTGTGAATGTAAATAGGCCATTGAAAAATCACCCCACATGCCTTATCTCCAATCCCAGTTGAATGAATCTGAATCAGGGTCGCACATAGAATAATCCATACCAGGCTGAGGGTGAAACACGTGAAAACTGGCAGTCTTCTACCTAGTATAGGAGCCAGCTGCCTGCCAGACTGCTGTTTTTTTTTGAGTCTAGAAACCAACCCCAGGTGGGAAAGGGAGGACAGATAGGTCAGGCTATCCTGAACCAGCCGCACCCAGGTTTACAAGTAAGACAACCTCTGTTTTGAGGTAAATCCAAATTGTAAACAAGCATACAAAGGAACCAGGGATGATCTTTGTTTTAGGTAAAATAAGGTATAACCTAACGGGCCATAAAAATCATAATATAAACCTAACTGTACTTTCCTGCCTGATAATCTGTATCAAACATACCAAATGTATTTGCTAAAATAATAATGTTATTAAAAATCAAAGTTATTTTTCTTTCTCTTCCTTACAACCATTAAATAAGTCACACAACATAAATTATGTTATTGTTGGTTATTTGGGGGCCACTCCCTGTGATGCTCCCTGTCTCTGCACTCAGGAATTACTTCTGATAAGGCTCAGGTACCATATGGGCTACTAGTAGCTGGAACCTGAGTTGGTAGTATGCAAGGCAAATACCCTACAATACATATTGTCACTCCAGCTCCCACAATATATATATATAAATATTATTGTGAGACTTACGTGTGTGGGCCGGAGCAGTGGCGCAATGGTAGGGCATTTGCCTTGCATGCGGCTACCTAGGATGGACCGTGGCTTGATCCCCTGGTGTCCCATATTGTCCCCCAAGCTGGGAGCGATTTCTGAGAGCCAGGAGTAACCCCTGAGCATCACTGGCTGTGGCACAAAAAAAAAAAAAAAAAAAAAAAGACTTGCATGTGATTATGTCCTACCAAAATAGAGGTTTATATACTTTCTTTATCTTCTCTTTAAATATGGGTAAAGTTAAACTCTGTTAGGCTCTGTTAGGCTTAATTAGTACAATTATATTATCCTCAATACTTTAAAATTATTAAATGATCAATTATAAGTTATTTGTTAGAAGTATGCAATTTTACTGTTTCATATAGGAAGAGCTAAGAAAAGAAATTATTTTATTTGCTTATTAGGCTTGTTATATAATTTCAATGTATTGTACTTGATTGTACTAGAAATTGAAAACATTGTCAATTAGTGGCCAACTTACCTTTGTTCACTAGGTACAAAATACAAAGAAACCACAGAATAAAGCTATCATGTATGAAACAAAACTCCTTTATTTAATTTGGATTATAAAATACAATTCACAAATAATACATATGCAAACAAGTTCTTATCTAATAGAAATGGAAACACAAATTTGGTAATGCAGTTAGGCCTTATACCCTGAACATTGGCATACTGATTTGGCTTAGGCCTCCGAAGAATGGGCATAGTCCATACACCCCTGAACAATGGATACCATCTATGGAACAACCACAATTGCAGATACAAACCTCTACCAGGGAAGACCTACTGCTCTGGCATTGACTTACTCCAAAGAGTGCTCTCAACACCCAAACAACTCAGCAACAGCCTACTTGCAGGGCAGATCGCTCCGCATCTAATGGTGTGCTGAAACTAGAGGATGCTCCCCATCAGCCTGACTTCGATGAAAGAAAAAATGCATAGAATCCAGAATCTTTAAATATAGGAACCTGATACTGACAGCAGCTAAAGTGTAAAAAAGTTTCACCGGAACCACGAAGAATGACTCGTGTTGGACAGACTGATTTGCCTGGAGCCCAGAGTCGGTCTTATACCAATAAACTTTGGGGGTAAGGCCTTCTTGTAATCAGGCCAAGGATTTTTTTTTCGTTTTCCCCATATTTTTCTGGGCCTATGCAAACAATGGCATTTGCCATTGTCACATCTTTACTATTTTTTTTAACCCTTATCCTTTAAGAAAAAAAAAACAATTTACTGAACTTAAAAACAACTACAAAAACAAAACAAAACAAAATAAATAACTGTAGTAGAGTGCCTGTCTCGAATATAGGCAGGGGATGGGAAGGGGGGAGGAGGGGATGTTACACTGGTGAAGGGGGGTGTTCTGTTTGTGACTATAATCATGTTACGTAAATAAAAAATATATTAAAAAATACAATTCACTCTCTGGATGAAAGAATTTGAACAGGATAAGGCACTTGCCTTGCATGTGACTGGCCTCTATTCTACTCACATATGGTCCCCCAGTACTGCTGAATGCAGAGCCAGGTATAGTCCCTGAACTTTTTCTGTGGTTGTAACCAAATCTTCTGCTCCCCCAAATAAATACAGTACACTCTCAGTTAAACAAGGCATAGATTTAAATAATATTTTTAATTTGAAATAAGTGAGGGGAAATTTAGAGATTAGAAAATGGCTAAGCATACAATGAAAAAAAATAAAAGAATTTGATCTGGCCACTGGGTGTCAATCTTGATCCATATTCACAATTAGTTAGGGAAAGAAGTATATATGACTTGAGATTTTCTTCCTAGTTCTCCCTCCAGAGAGTTAGATGAGGGCTATTTTCTCTCTCCAAGTCTTTGAGATTTCTTTTTTTTTCCTTGTTGGTTCCTCTGTGTAATATTCTTTTTAAAAAATTATTTAAGCACCGTGGCTACAAAAATGTTCTTAGTTGGGCTTCAGTCTTTGAGATTTCTTTTTCATCAACATAAAGATTTTAAATTGCAGAAAAATCTAAAGGTAAACAAGACTAGAAGTGGGGCCGGGAAGGTGGCGCTAGAGATAAGGTGTCTGCTTTGTAAGCGCTAGCCAAGGAACGGACCGCGGTTCGATCCCCCGATCCCCCGGCGTCCCATATGGTCCCCCCAAGCCAGGGGCAATTTCTGAGCGCTTAGCCAGGAGTAACCCCTGAGCATCAAACGGGTGTGGCCCAAAAACCAAAAAAAAAAAACAAGACTAGAAGTAACAGTGTGTGTGTGTGTGTGTGTGTGTGTGTGTGTGTGTGTGTGTGTGTGTGTGTGTGTCTATGTAGGATTGGGGGTTGAGAGAAAGCATATGGGAGGTGTGCAAATGGGGTGGATCTCAACCTCAATGTGACCTTATCTTTACAGAGTCTGCATTAGATCTGCATACACTGGCACTGACATAAACACAGAACCCTGCCCTTCTTATGCAGAATTATGCCATTCTGAGCTTTTTGGGTTTTCTGTAGGGATGGGGGAATCTTTGTTCAGCTGTGCATAAAGCTTACTCCTTACTTTGTGTTCAGGATGGCTCACGGTGGTACTTGGAGTACATATGCAGTTTCTGTTTTGTTTTAAGCCAGGCCTGGTAGTTCTGAGTGGTTATTTCTGGCTCTCTTCTCAGGGAACCACCTTATTGTAGTACCTGGTATTGTGCCATGAGTGGCCTTGTTTCCATCTTGTGCAAAGCAAGTGCTTTATCCTCTGCATTATGTCTCTTGCCTCATATCCCTTCCCTCTTTTTTAACATGTAAAAATATATATTGGAAGTTGCTTCATATTGATAAATCAATATAGATCTGTCTTGCTCTGAATTTAAACCATCCTTTTGTCAAAAACAGATTATGGTAAGAAGGAAAAGGATAATACAGAATATAGAATAATACAGAATAATATCTCATATGTGGGATTTAAAGATATATAACAAGGTAGTAACACAGATTCAAAGACAACATAATGGGAGAATCAATCCACATAATTGAACTGGGCAAGGGAAGAGTTGAGAGGGAGATTTGCAGTCTTTTGGGAGAGAGAGATAGGCATGGTGTTGGAATTATGTGCCTGAGAAACTAATGTTAATAGTATTGTAAACCCTGGGTGTGGCCCAAAAACCAAAAAAAAAAAAATAGTATTGTAAACCACAGAATCTCAATTACAAAACCAAACAGAGGGGCTGAAGCAATAGTTCAGTGGGTAAGGCATTTGCCTTACTTGCGGTTGACCTGGGTTCGATCCCTGGCATCCCCTGTGGTCCCCTCAAGCCTGCCAGGAGTGACTTCTAAGCACAGAACCAGGAGTAATCCTTGAGTGCTGCCGGATGTTGACCCAAAACATAAATATAAACAAAACAGTGCTGAAGCGATAGCACAGTGGTAGGGCATTTGCCTTGCCAATCTAGGACAGACCTGGGTTTGATCACCAGCATCCCATATGATCCCTGAAGCCTGCCAGGAATGATTTCTGAGTGCAGATACAGGAGTAACCCCTGGTGCCTCTGGGTGTGGCCCCGAAACAAAACAAAACTAACAAACAAAAAACCAAAAACCAACTAACGAAAAACAGATAATAGTGGGCCAAGGCTGGTTTTCTTACATGCTGCTGGCCCAAGTTTGATTCCTGTCACCACTTATGTTTGCCTGAACCCCACCAGGAGTGATCCCTGAGTACTGTGTGTATGCCCACAAAACCCAAACCAAACAACAACAAAATCCCAGCTAATAATATTCTGTTTTTATCTCCCACAATGGTAAAGGCAAGAATTTAGTTAGATTAGAGGGGACCAAATGCAGAGAATTTGGACATAGTCTACTGAAGCCAAACCACAGCCATATCATGGTCATCCAGATACACCATACTATTGTAATGGCCTGAAAAAAAAAACAACAACAACCAGACTATAAAATTAGAAGAAGTCAGACATTTGCAAATAATGTTGAAAAGATTCTCCTTCATGGGGCTGGAACAATGATACAGCTGGTAGGGCATTTGCCTTGCACACAGCCTACCCAGGTTCAATCTCTGGAATCCCATATGGTCCCCTGAGCCTGCCAGGAGTGATTTATGAGCACAACCAGGAGTAACCCCTGAGCATCACCTGGTGTGACCCCAAACCAAAACCAAAACCAGGGGCCAGAGAAATAGCATGGAAGTAAAGTGTTTGCCTTGCATGCAGAAGGTCGGTGGTTCAAATCCCGGCATCCCATATGATCCCCTGAGCCTGCCAGGAGTGATTTCTGAGCATAGAGCCAGGAGTAACCCCTGAGCACTGCCAGGTGTGACCCAAAAAACAAAACAAAAAACAAAACAAAACAAAACAAAAAAACCCAAACCCAAAACCAAACAGACTTTTCTTTGAATTTGAGCAGAACTGCTGAATGTCATAATCTTTGAGATTGGATTGAGTATATTTTTTGCTAAAAATATAAGGACTAGGGGCCGGGCGGTGGCGCTGGAGGTAAGGTGCCTGCCTTGCCTGCGCTAGCCTAGGACGGACCACGGTTCGATCCCCCGGTGTCCCATATGGTCCCCCAAGCCAGGAGTGACCTCTGAGCGCATAGCCAGGAGTAACCCCTGAGCGTCACCGGGTGTGGCCCAAAAACCAAAAAAAAAAAAAAATATATAAGGACTAAAGAAATAAAAAGAAAAAATTTAAGGACTGATATTAGTTCTGGCCCATATAATCTCTGTAATAACAATGGATTGCCATGTTTCCAAAGTCATTCTTACATTGTATTATATTGAGCAAAATGACAATAGTCTTGTTAAAACTAATATTATCATAATGCACTGAGATAGAAATGCAACAGTTTTAAGTTTTTTTTGTTTTTGTTTTTGTTTTTGTTTTTGGGTCACACACACCCAGCAGCGCTCAGGGGTTACTCCTGGTTCTACGCTCAGAAATTGCTCCTGGCAGGCTTGGGAGACCATATGGGATGCCGGTATTCAAACCACCGTCCTTCTGCACGCAAGGCAAATGCCCTACCTCTATGCTATCTCTCTGGCCCCCAGTTTTAAGTTTTTAAGTTTTGGAGCTGCTAAGCTTTGTGCTTAGGGTTTCACATCTTCTCCCATCAGGGTACTCTGGGAAACTGATTCTTATTTCTTTTTTTTTTGTGTGGTTTTTGGGTCACACCCGGCAGTGCTCAGGGGTTATTCCTGGCTCCATGCTCAGAAATTGCTCCTGGCAGGCACGGGGAGTATATGGGACGCCGGGATTCGAACCGATGACCTTCTGCATGAAAGGCAAATGCCTTACTTCCATGCTATCTCTCTGGTCCCCTGATTCTTGTTTCTAAATAAAGTTGGTTTTTATTATTTATTTAGTGAACTATCATGGTATCTTTGGTTAATTAGTTTGTTTTTTGGATCCCATCCAGCTGTGCTTAGTGCTAACTCCAGGTTCTGCACTCAGGAATCACTCCTGGTGGGCTTGGAAGAGCATATATAGTGCCAGGGATAGAACCTGGATCAGCATTGTGCAATGCAAGTGCCCTGCCCACTGTATTATTTCTCTGTTCCTTTCTTTCTCTTGGAATTGTTAAAAATTATTCCAGGGTTTATGTGCTGTTGAATACTTGTCACCAAGCTGTTTTCTCTTACTCATCATGGTATTAATAAGTGAAATAGTAATTATTCTTTGCAATCAGTGTTGAGAGCTGAATGCTAAGCATCAAATCCAGGTCCTCACACACATATGCATATATTCTACTGCTGAGCCCTAGGCTTTTCAGTTCAGTATTTAGAATACGTGGTCCTCTAGTGCCAGATAGTCCAGGAGTTAAAGCCCTTGCCTTGTTTCCATCTCTATCATCACATGGCACCCACCACTACTAAGAGTGACTCCCAAGCACAGAGCAGGGAGTTATCCTCACACACGGTTATGTTAAAATTCTACAAATGACATAAAATAGGTCTCTTTAAGGATCAGAGAGATAGTACAGTGGGTTAGACACTTGCCATGCCACGGTATACCCAGGTTTAATTTCCTATCCACCATATAGTCCCCCAAGTCCACCAGAAGTGACCCTTGAGCAAGGAGTAAGCCCTGAACGTCGCTGGGTGTCCCACCTCCAATAGAAAGCAAACAAAACTAAACCAAAAGAGGCCTCTTTAGTTTGGGGATGTGACAAGATGTGGAGCATGTATCTTGAATGTATGAAGCTTTGGGTTTTATACCCAGAGCTCAGGTATCATTTCATGCATAGCCGCCAGTTGTGGTCCTCACAGATATTTATTTATTTAATTTACTTGAATAAATAGTTTTATTTATTTGTTTTGTTTTGGGGCCACACCTGGCACACTCAGGGGTCATGTCTGGCAGGCTCAGGGGACCATATGGGGTGTCAGGCCAGCTGCATTCAAGGCAAAAGTCCTATCTTTCAGGCTTCTAAAAATAGTTTTTATTGAGAGAGAGAACAAGTGAGAGGAGAACGAGAGAGAGAGACAGAGAGAGAGACAGAGAGAGACAGAGAGAGAGAGAGAGTGAGAGAGAGAGGTGTTTAAGAGAGATCACAAGCTTGGAAAACACAGGCTTGGAAAAGCATAATATTAAACACAAGTGTTCAATATGAAGTTAGGAAGCTCAGAAATTGCCCTTGATGCAAGTGAAGTGCCTATTACCTACCTAACTTTGTAGGTAGAAGTCCAGGCTGTTGACCTGCAATCTGTCTTGCAGACTGTACTTTGGTGGACCCACATAGTTTCATTGCTGGAAAACTTAACAGGGCCTTGAAAATTTTAATGTAGCTTCTGAAAGTATTCCATCTCTGAGCAGAACCTGGGCTGCTGGCAGCAGCAAAATGGCACAAAAATGTGAGCACAGAGCCAGGAATAGCCTCTGAGTACCTGTGGTGTGACACCCCTATGGTGCTTCATTGCCCCTCAGGCTTCCATCATCACTGATCCAGAAGAGCCAGTTTTCCTGGTAACCTCTAGAAGGGAGATTCTGGTTTTGCCTTTGGCCAGTGACTGCTGCCAGGTCAAGTTGGCTTATGAAAGGCAAACTTGCAGTTCAGAGTCATTTCTTGTGTGTCCTTAGGCCAGATCCTAATAGTTTCTTCATCAGTGAAATAAAAATGATAAGGTTTTGCCTGTGGAAATAAATGAGACAATGTCTTGAAGGACAATATTGGCCCTTGGCAAGGAAGGTATCAGTCAAGAATGACCACTGAGGTTAGGAGAGAAGGTCATTATAAAGGTCCCTATGTCCTAGAGGAACTGTCCTGCTGATTCTGATATACAAAATTATGCACCGACAAATTCACTGCATAAAATAAAAATGTCTTTGACAGTGTAAATAATTGGGGGAGGGGAACACCTGCAATGCTTATGGGTTATTCCTGGCTCTACACTCAGGAATTACTCCTGGTGGTATTCAGGGTACCATATGGGATAATGGGGATTGAATTTGGGATGACTTTGAACAAGGCAAATGCCTTACTCACTATCCTATTACTCCAGCCCCAGAAAGTGTAAATACTTATGTGAGCCAAAACATTCTGACTTTGCAATCACATGCACATTAATGAAATTAAACTAAAACTTCATATTTTGGTAAGGAGCAATAAAGGCAACTGAGTACTTTGGTGAAGAGAAAAGCATTTCCTCCAAGTAGATTAAAGAATAATAATGAGTCTGTATTAGGACATTACAGAATATTACATAGGAATTCTGTATAGAGCACCTCTATTTTCTTGAGTCCTGGGTCCCTTTAGGATTAAATGCTACCTAAGAACCCGTATGTATATGCTTTTGTTACACAAGAATGGAACCATTATACATGCTGTGATGGATGTGATGGCCTGAGGACAGGGAACCTCTCTTTCTCTCTCTCTCTCCCCTCTCTCTTTATACATATAAATTATATTATTTGTATGTAATTATTATTATTATTATTATTATTTTTGGTTTTTGGGTCACACCCAGCAGCGCTCAGGGGTTACTCCTGGCTCTATGCTCAGAAATCGCTCCTGGCAGGCTCAGGGACCATATGGGATGCTGGGATTCGAAACACTGACCTGCATGCAAGGCAAATGCACTACCTTAATGCTATCTCTCCGGCCCCATGTAATTATTATTTTATTATTAGTCTAGACTTTTGGGTTACACCTGACAGTGCTTAGGAACCTCTCTCTGCTTGACGATCACTTCCAGTGGTCACATATTGCCAGGAATCAAACCTATGCCAATTGAATGTCTAGTTTTGCTCAGCCTTTTGAACTCTCTCTCCAGACCCCTTAGTAAAGCATGTATCATGCCATAAATATTTGATTTTGAAAGAGGCTAAATAGGCAAAATATTTTATAAATATTCTGGAACAGAACAATGGCGCAGTGGTAGAGCATCTGCTTTGCATGCAGCTGACCCAGGATGGATCTCAGTTCCATCCCCCGGTGTCCCCTATGGTCCTCCAAGCCCAGAGCGATTTCTGTGCACATAGCCAGGAGAAACCCCTGAGCATCACCAGGGTTGTAAATTAGATAATAACTAAGTGACAGATGTGTAGTTTTTATTTAAGAGAAACAGAAAGGGAAAAGAAGGGAGGGAAGCACACAAATTATGGGGAAGATCTTCAGCAGAATTCCCCAATGTTCATACATTTTTTTTTTTTTTTTTTTGGTTTTTGGGCCACACCCGGCGATGCTCAGGGGTTACTCCTGGCTGTCTGCTCAGAAATAGCTCCTGGCAGGCACGGGGGACCATATGGGACACCGGGATTTGAACCAACCACCTTTGGTCCTGGATCTGCTGCTTGCAAGGCAAACACCACTGTGCTATCCCTCCAGGCCCCAATGTTCATACTTTAGTAAGGTAATATTTCACCTGTTTCCTCCTTCCTTGTAGAAGTATAGTTTTTCCAAATAAGCAGATTTGTTTAAGAAATGCCACAGGTATTTTATATTTAGAATAATGGGATGAAAGAATACAAAATATTAAAGGGGGAAATATCCAAGATACCCTTGATTCTAGAGTATAGAAAGAAAAAGGAGGGGCCAGGCGGTGGCGCTGGAGGTAAGGTGCCTGCCTTGCCTGCGCTAGCCTAGGACGGACCGCAGTTCGATCCCCCGGCATCCCATATGGTCCCCCAAGAAGCCAGGAGCAACTTCTGAGCGCATAGCCAGGAGTAACCCCTGAGCGTCACAGGGTGTGGCCCAAAAACCAAAAAAAAAAAAAAAAAAAAAAAAAAGAAAAAGGGCAGGGAAGAAAAGAAATCAAGGGGGAGAGTATAAAGAGTGGACAGGAAGTAATGGGGTAAAGGTCAGAAGCCTTTGGTACATTGGGGTATACAGGGGAGACGTATCACTAGCTATATATCCAAACCTCAGTTCAACAATTCTGAAAGCAGGAAAATCAAACTACAACCAAACTTAAAAATGTGCATGTTAGAGTAGGACAGATAGTACAGCAGGTAGGGTGTTTGTCTTGCATATGACCAACCTGGGTCTGATCCCGGCATCCCATATGGTTCTCAGGCACTATCAGGAGTAATCCCTCTGAGTATAGAGCCAGAGTAATCCCTTAGCATCACAGGGTCTGACCCCCACCCCAAAATGTACCTGTCAATGAGGCAGGTTGGTGGGGATGCAAATGGGGTTAGGGGGTTGGTACGTAAAGGGGATAGGAGAAAACCTGGGGATACTGGTGGAATGAAGTTGACACTGGTGCTGGGACTGGTGCTGGCACATTGGCCTGAAGCTAACTATGAATCATTTAGATGTCAATTAAAAATTAAAAAAAATTTTTTTAAAAACAAATGCCACAGATAAAAACCTACCCCATGGACATCTTTAACCAAATTGTGTGGAAATATAAGGGCTTGTAGATTTTTGATTATCACCAGGATCCCAAGGTTAAAAATGCTGTCCCCAGTTTGGTTACTACACAGTCCTTTTATGTGTCCTTATCTGATCTTCTCTCCACCCCAGGCAGTAAGGGGCTGATAATCCTTTCTCTGGGCCTAGTGCAGGATGGAGGAGGGGGCAGAGGTGCCAGATACACTGGAGCTGAGCAGAGCTATTTCAGATGTTCAGAATGTTTTTATACTTCAGCTTTTTACTATGTGAAAGGCATGTTCAAGGCAGGCTCAAGCATATTTTTCTTGAAATTAATGTTAGCACATAAGGGAGTGGGAATTAATGGTTTTTTTAAATCAAGAAATAAAAGAAAAAGGGAGTTGATTGCTATTGATGTAGAGCTGATTATGGCCTGCCACCTTTTTCTCATTCTTTGATCTTTTGCCATGATTTTCACCTTTGAAATGTTTTTTATTTTATTTTCTTTTTTGCTTGGGGGTGTGTGTGCAACTTGGGTCACATCCAATGATGCTTAGGGGTTACTCCTGGCTCTACACTCAAGGGACCAGGTGGGATGCTAAGGATTCAACACAGGTCAGCTGTGTGTACAGCAAGTGCCTTACTTGCTGTACTATTGCTTTGAAAATATTAATTAGAGCTAAACCACAGAAAATATGGCACCCTTATCTAGTCACCAGAGTGAGTACAGTTATTGTAATTTCAAATTTTTTAAATCTAAAATTGTTATAGTAAACATGGGTTACCTTGTATTTAAAATATAGATTGGAGAGTTGGAGAGCTAGCATAGTGCATAGGGTGTTTCTCTTCTACACAGCTGACCCAGGTTCGATTCCTGGCATCTCATGTGGTTCCCTAAGACTGCAGGGAATTATTTCTGAGTGCAGATCTAGGAGTAACCTCTGAGCACCATTGGTGTAGCCTAGAAAAAAAATAATAAAAAAATAAACTGGGGGCTGGAGTGGTGTTGCAAGCGGTAGGGTGATTTGCCTTGCACGTGCTAATCTAGGATGAACTGTGGTTTGATCCCCCAGTGTCCCATATGGAGAGATTTCTGAGAACATATTCAGGAATAACCCCTGAGTGTCGCCGGGTGTGGTCCAAAAAGCAATACATACATACATACATAAATAAATAAACAAACTGAGGTCAGAGAGATAGCACAGAACTTGCCTTGCACATGGCCTAATTGGATTCTATCCTGGGTACCATATAATTCTTTGTGGTATGGAAAACAAAAAAATTACAAGCTTTCTAGAAATATAGTAATAATTATCTCAAGGCTTTGTATTTCCATTCATTAGTTACTTTTTGGAAGGAACGATGGTTTGCACCACACTCAGCAATGGTCAGGGATTATTCCTGGCAGTGCTCAGGTGACTTTATTTGTAGAGGTAATCAAACTGAAGTGAACTGAGGTCTACTGTTGCAGACAAGTCTACAGTTTGCAAGACAACCATCTTAGACCCTATACATACGATCGATCTCTGCTTCTCAATCATCACTTAAAAATTTTTTTTTTCTTTGTTTTTGGGTCACACTCGGCAGTGCTCAGGGGTTATTCCTGGCTCTATGCTCAGAAATTGCTCCTGGCAGGCTCAGGGGACCATATGGAATGTCGGGATTCGAACCATTGCCTTCTGCATGAAAGGCAAACGCATTACCTCCATGCTATCTCTCCGGCCCCACTTAAAAAAATATGACAACTTACCTTGTACCCCAATTTTATATTCAGAATAGTGGAAAAAATCCTTTTCTTGAAGCCAAAGAAAAAGTATAGGGGTTCCCCCCCCCAAAAAAGAAAAAGTACAGGGGTTAAAGTTCTTGCCTTGCAAACAGGCAACTAGGTTTAAGTTTCAGCAGCCAATAAGTTCCCCAGAGGACCACCAAGGAGCATAGATCCCAGAGTACCTCTTAGTACTGCTGAGTATGTCGCTTCCCACACCTTAGTTCTTTCGACATGGAATGAAAAGTCTTCAATTTCACTGTTTTCTAATTAAAAGTAACAAAAAAAACTAATTACAAATATAGTACATACCAATTAACAATGGAAAATGTTCTTGGGCTGGAGAGATAGTAGAGTGGTAGGACTCTTGCCTTACATGCAGCCAACATGGCTCAATTGTTGACACCATGTATGGTCCATTGAACCCTGCTCTGAACACAGAGTAAGGCCTGAGTGTAGTGTTGCCAGAAGGAAAAAGTGAGAGAGAGAGAGAGGGAGAGAGATAGAGAGAAGAAAGAGAGAAGAGAAGAAAAAAGAAGAGAAGAGAAGAGAAAAGAAGAGAAGAGAAGAGAAAAGAAGAGAAGAGAAGAAAAGGAAGAAATAAGAGAAAACACTCTTTTATATATTGAAATATTAAATTTACTCCTGGTTGTAGTCAGGGAACCATATGGGATGCTGGGGATCAAACCTAGGTCAGCTACACGCAAGGCAAATACCCTATCCGCTGTAATATCTCTCCAGCTCCTATCTCTGTCTCTCTCTGTCTCTGTCTCTGTCTCTCTCTCTGTTTTTCTGGGCCACACCTGGCAGTAATCAGGATTTACTCCTGGCTCTGCAGTCAGAAGTCACTCCTGGCAGGCTCTGGGGACCATAAGGATTAGCCTGGGTCAGTGCATGCAAGGCAAATGCCCTACCCACTGTACTATTGCTCTGGCCCCTGTATTTAGAATTTTAAAGCATTTTTGCATAATTAATTAACACATCCATCTCACATATTTACCTTTTCTTGGATAAGAACAGTTTGGTTCTACTCTCAACACATTTTAGTTATATAATACTGTTATCAAATAATGTGATAGTACTAAACATTGGATTATTTTGTCCTTTGACTTTATTAATCTTACAACTGAAAGTTTATACCTTTTTATTTACTTCTACCTATTTTCCAATCCTGGCAACTACATACAGTATTAGTCTTTCTTTTTTTTTTTTTTCTAGTTTATTTCACTTAGCATGAAGTCTGACTGCTTAAGCTATGCCAAAATGCATAGATCTCATCTCTGAGCATCATAATCCAGAAGTTCAAAGAGCAAACACTTTGACTTAACTGTTTAAAGTTCAAAATTTCTAAATTTTACACTATATAGTTAAACAATTCCAAGTATATTCTATTTGCTATAAATTCTGTTTCATGTGGGACATTTTTACAAAATAATAACTTTACATTTTCATTGGATGAGGGAAATACGGTTCTTCACCTTGAGAAAGAAATTTTTTTTATAAACTCAAAGGGCAAACAAGCAGTTTGCTTTGCATTTTTCACTCTGAGTTTTTTATTTATTCAGCATATATAAAAAAATACTGTGTTTACAAACTCAGTGATGCATCCAAAATAACTTAAACCACAAAACCTTATGCTATTATGTAAATACTTTTACACACACACACACACACACACATATACATTTGTGAAAAAGTCAAAACAAAAGACAAATGAAAACCTTGTAATTCTCTGAGGTAAGTGACTGGTATAAATGAAATGAAGACACAAGAATTGGCTAAGTACTTATTTTAAGGTTCAGATATTAAATAAATACTTTTTACATTGGGTGATATTGAGAAAATTCTTTTTAAAATAGTGCACTTAGAAGCATATCCATTGAAAAGATTCCACACTACTCCCCTTAATATCCACATTCCAGCCCTATCTCTTATTTCTGAGATCTGAGAGTCAGAGTTATAGAGAGATTCGAGAAAATGGGAATTTTTTTTTTCTCTTTGCTGTAATTCAACCTGGGGGAGAAGGTTCCATTAAGTAACCATTCCGAGGGGAAAACAAAAACCTACATTCTAAGGCTGATAATGCTTCCTCTGCTGGCTTCAGATAAGAGAGTGAACGTTTGCCCAAAAAGAATGAGGTGATTTGTTCAGCTAAAAGTGATTCCAGTGAGTTTGTTGTTCAAAAGGAAATACATAAATTTTATATATCTACATATTCAAAAATGGGCAGAAAATATTTTCAGAGGGGAACATTTGAGTCATACCTGGAAGTGCTTAGGACTCACTTCCGGGCCTGTGCTCGGGGATCACTCATGGCAGTGCTGCCATGACTGCATTTAAATGACTGCATTTAACTTACATGTAAAGCAAGAATCTTAATTCCTGTACTATTTCTCTGGCCTCAGATAGTAATTTTTGTTTTTTTAGCGGAGAGGTGGCCATACCCGGCTGTGCACAGGAGTAACTACTGGCTTTGCACTCAGGAATTACTCCTGGAGGGCTCAGGAGGTCATAAAGGAAGCTAGGGATCAAATCCAAGTCTCCCTGTGCAAGGTAAACACTCTCCCACTGCACTATTGCTCTGGCCCTCGGATAGCATTTTTATATACTGCCCGGGTCACCAAGGAATACATTTGATTGAAAATTAGTGGGGCCGGAGAGATAGCATGGAGGTAAAGCGTTTGCCTTGCATGCAGAAGGTCAGTGGTTCGAATCCCAGCATGCATATGGTCCCCTGAGCCTGCCAGGAGCGATTTCTGAGCATAGAGCCAGGAGTAATCCCTGAGCGCTGCCGAGTGTGACCCGAAAACCGAAAATTAGCGAAGGTTATTTTATGGTATATGTGTGAGGTTCTGTTTAACACATAAGCAAAGATTTGTATGCTTCACTTCTTTTTCTTACTGTTGCCTAGAAAATAATTTAATTGATATTTACCTCATATTAACAGAAATAAGAAAAGAATATTGAATGTTTCCTTTTCAAAAAACTTTTTTTAGGTGTTGTGATTTTAAAACTGTCATAGTAGGTTTTTAGGCATATGGCATTCCAGAGATTTCTGTTTTGTCCCTGGACTCTAGTTTAGCTTTTTCAATGTTGTCTTATGAAATTTTATTTATTATTATTTTCAAAATTTCACTTATTTAAATTAAAAATTAAGATCTGATAGTTTACAATGAGATGGAGGCCATTCTTTAGAGTTGCAGAGCTTCGCAGGGGTTACTCCTGGCTATGTTCTCAGAAATCGCTCCTAACTTGGGGGACCATATGGGACGCTGGGAATTGAATTGTGGTCTGTCCTGGGTCAGCAGTATGCAAGGCAAACACCATACCACTGAGTTATCGTTCCAGCCCAAGTTGCAGAGCTTCTACAATAATCCCTTTCACCAATGTTTCAAGATCCTACCATTATTGCTTGTGTCCTTCCCTCTTATTCACTCTGATCCTAAGAAAAAAAAAATTTTTTTTTTTGTGGTTTTTGGGTCACACCCAGCAGTGCTCAGGGGTTACTCCTGGCTCCATGCTCAGAAATTGCTCCTGGCAGGCACGGGGGACCATATGGGACGCCGGGATTTGAACCAATGACCTTCTGCATGAAAGGCAAACGCCTTACCTCCATGCTATCTCTCCGGCCCCAAGAAAAATTTTTTTAAAGTAGATATGTTGTTGCCATTTTAAAGTTAGGACATTTCTCAAAACAAGCAAACAGATAAACAAAAATAAAACACAAAACAAAACTAGCCAACCAAAAAATTAATCAAATTTCTGGCTGCAATTGAAAAGTTAGTGGTTGGTAATATTAAGACAAACTTCTGGGAAAACAGGCAAATCTGAATAGTAGTTGAGTTATAAAATGACTTTCTTCCCTTATGATCCATATTAACTTATTCCTGCTACTAGCCTGCTCTTGGCAGGTTTTTGAGTTTGAGAATCGTGTTTGAGTCAGGAATTGCATTGTGTTAGGTAAGACTTTGAAGGGGGCAAGAGTTTCATTCCTCTCTGAGAGCTAGCTTACCCTCCAGCTTCATAGACAAAGCTTGAGTTCAGTCCTATGTGACTGTAACTTCCCAACTCCTTCATTCTTCCACAGTTTTATTTGAGAAAATAAGAAAGTAAGAGAGAGAGACAGAGAGACAGAGAGAGACAGAGAGAGAGAGAGAGAGAGAGAGAGAGAGAGAGAGAGAGAGAGAGAGAGAGAGAGAGAGAGAGAGAGAGAGAGAGAGAGAGAGAGAGAGAGAGAGAGAGAGAGAGAGAGAGAGAGAGAGAGAGAGAGAGAGAGAGAGCTGTTTGTTTGGGTTTTGGGTTTTGGGTCACACCCGGCAGCGCTCAGGGGTTACTCCTGGCTCTATGCTCAGAAATCGTTCCTGGCAGGCTCATGGGACCATATGGGATACTGGGATTCGAACCACCGTCCTTCTGCATGTAAGGCAAATGCCCTACCTCCATGCTTTCTCTCTGGCTCTAATTTCTTAGATATTCGTATGTGGGGGAAACTTTACTTAAAATTTCTAAAGATGGGGCTGGACGGTGGCACTAAAGGTAAGGTGCCTGCCTTGCCTGCGCTAGCCTTGGACAGACCGAGGTTCGATCCCCCGGCGTCCCATATGGTCCCCCAAGCCAGGAGCAACTTCTGAGCACATAGCCAGGAGCAACTCCTGAGCGTTACCGGGTGTGGCCCAAAAACCAAAAAAAAAAAAAATTTCTAAAGATGCTTTCTTCCTTATCAGTAGAGTGTATGCCATTTCCTTTATGGGACTGTTGTAAGAAGATTAGAAAGCGATGATTTCCATCACAAAAATTTTGCTCATGAAGAAATTCCCTGGTTGGAGTCAGTTAGTTCAATGGACTGAGGAGGCCTTCGTTTAATCCCCGACCTTATTGTCAGTCAAGCTTTTTTCTGAGAGGCCCCAGAACACAGAGATGGAAGTAGGCCCGAGCATAAACAGGTGAAGCCCAAAAACCAAACAGAAGAAATTCCTTAGCTACTTTTAGGAAACTTGTTTACAAAACATTTACTGCCATGGGGATGTGGTTCATAGGTAAAGTTCATGCCACGTGGTGGGTGCTTGAGACTCAGGTTTCATCTACAGTATAACTATCCAGATACAAAGTTAAATTATGTGAAGGGTGATACATAAGTATTTTAGTTAATTATCTAAAAATTTTTGGCCACACCCTGCAACGCTCAGGCTTTACTTCTGGCTCTGCTCACAGGCTTCACTTCTCCTGGTGTCCGAGATCTATTTCTCTGGCACATATTTATTTAATTTTCCTTCTTAGTAGTTTTAGGTCAGAATATTTTTTTTTTTTTGGCAGGGTTGGGAGGCTCACACTTGATGGTGCTCAGGGCTTACACTTGGCTCTGCACTGAGGAATCACTTTTATTATGCTTAGGGTACCATATGGGGTTCTGGAGATTGAACCCAGGTTGGCTACATCCTGTGCTATCTCTCTGGTCCCTATACCCTTTCTCCTTAAATATAAATTCAAGAAAGTTGTGGGGCCGGAAGGATAACACAGTGGTGGGGCATTTGCCTTGCATGTGGCCCACCCGGGAGGGGCCTGGTTAGATTCCTGACATCCCATATGGTCCCCCAGCTGGCTGGGGGCAATTTCTGAGCACAAGCCAGAGGTGACCCTTGGGCACTGCTGAATGAGACCCAAAAACAAACAAACAAATAAATAATAGTTTTAAGAAAGTTGTGACTTTCAGGCTTACTAAAACTTCTTGGTGGTTATGGGCCCAAAGAGATAGCACAATGGCGTTTGCCTTGCAAGCAGCTGATCCAGGACCAAAGGTGGTTGGTTCGAATCCCAGTGTCCCATATGGTCCCCTGTGCCTGCCAGGAGCTATTTCTGAGCAGACAGCCAGGAGTATCCCCTGAGCACCGCTGGATGTGGCCCAAAAACCAAAAAAAAAAAAAAAAAACAAAAACAAAAACAAAAAACAACAACAAAAAAACCCCAAAAAAACCCCCCAAAAAACTTCTTGGTGGCTAGAGATACAGTACAGTGCATAGAGCTCTTGCTTTGCACATAGTGACATGGATTCAATCACTGGCACCTCAGATGGTTTCCCGAACACTGCCAGAAGTAATTCCTGAGAGCAGAGCCAGGAGTGGTCCCTCAGCATTGCTGGTGTGGCCCCAAAACAAACAAGAAACCTCCTCCAAACTAAGAACAAACCCCAAACAAACCTTCATATGTGCTTGGCTAGATTTCTGTTTCATAATAACCATGCTTAAAAGTCACCATAATCTCATAGATCACTCCTACTGTGGTAATAGCAGAAAAATTTAAAAAAGAAAAATGACCCTCAGGGCCAACTAGAGCTCAATGGGAGGAATGCAGAGTAGGGGTGAGGATGGATGGGGTATGGAGATCCAGTTCTGTCATTGGCCCACCATGACTAGGAGCAACAATGACAGCTCAGATATGGAAGTAGTGGGGCCTAAGAGATAGCATGGAGGTAAGGTGTTTGCTTTGCATGCAGAAAGATGGCAGTTCGAATCCCGGCATCCCATACGGTTCCCTGAGCCTGCCAGGAGTGATTTCTGAGCATAGAGCCAGGAGTAACCCCTGAGCGCTGCTGGGTTTGACCCAAAAACCACACACACACACACACACACACACACACACACACACACACACACACACACACACACAAAGAAAAAAAAAAAAAGAAATAGAAGTAGCACCCTCCACACCCAGAACTACCAGGTGTGGTCCCCAAACAAAACAAAGGAACAAGCAAAAACCCCACAGGGAAGGATTAGCAATAACTTTTTCTGTGGAAGGACATTCTTTGAATTTATAAGGCCCTGTTCCATCCCTGGCATGATAAAGCAAAACAAAACAGAAAGTCTTTTTTTTTTAAGGGTTGGGAAAATAGACTTGAATCTGGACTGCCCCACCTCATAATAAAGCTAGCAGAAATCTTAGAATAATTGACTGACTGAAAAATTAATCTTTTCAAGGCTTTCCTTGCCTGTTTTGTTTGTTTGTTTGTCTTTTGGTTTGTAGGTTATGCCTGGAGTAACCCTCAGGGGTTACTCTTGGCTCTGTTTTCAGGAATTACTCTGAGCAGGCTGGGGGTTCATATGAGATGCTGAGGATCAAACCCAGTTGACTGTGTGCAATGCAAGGCAAGTGCCCTACCTGCTGTGATATTGCTCTGGCCCCCTTCCTTATATGTTTATGTCTGCAAAATTATGAATACCACCCAAGATCAGGTTTCTGCATTTGGCTGTACTTGTGAATCACATCGCATATTTTGAAAACTAGCAACACCAGGTTCTATTTCCAACCCTGATGAAGAGCCTGGGAATAGCACACTGATAGAGTTTCTGCCCTGTAAGTTTAAGGCCAAGAGTTTGATTCCCGTCACTGCCTCGTATGCCTAGTATGATCCAAACACCACTGTGGGTTGGGATCCTCCATGTCACAGCAAAGTGTGCAATACCTGGTATAGCTCAAACAAGAGTGTGTGAGCACCGCAACTGAACATTTGAACATTCCAACAATAATTGAACATTCTGGTCATTCTAACAGCAACTGCACTGGGAAAGGAAAGGAGGAGAACATAGTTTCAGTGCAATTTCAATTAAAAAGTGGGTCAGAAGGGGGCCAAAGGAACATTAACAGTGGGGGAGGGCACTTGCCTTGCATGCACCTTACCTCTGGTTCAATCCCTGGCATCCCATATGGTCCCATGAGCACTTCCAGAAGTAATTTCAGGGCAGAGCCAGGAGCATGGCTGGGTGTCACCCAAATTCCCTTCACCACCAAATAAGTAATAGACTGACTAAAATGTTCTGGAGTATGGCCTGATCATCAATATGAGCTCAATATATTCCATGGCCTATACTAGCTAACTAGTACTAATGTTGTCATGAGGCAAGATAATTCTCAAAAGAGTAGAGCCTGGGCATACTTTTGTGTGTCTCTAAAGCCAATCTTCTCTTTCAAATATTCATAGAACTACTATTACTGACTGCACTTCACTCTTAAGTATAAAGAATATAGAGATGACATTGGGGTATTTGACTATGAATTGTGATGGTTGTCTGTAATGTGGGTGCATGGTCTCAGTTATTGGTGGAATCCAGGGAAACTTGCTGAAATACCTTCCTTCTATATGCCAGGAGGTAAAAATCCCTGCTATGTTCTGGCCCACAGAGCCTCTTACACTTTGTGTACAGAGACAGCAGTAAGAGCTAAACATTGCCTTTCCTAACTTCCCCATGTTTATCAAGTAAAACAGTTACCTTAACTGCCTTGGGGTCCAAAGGTTGAAACTTGGCGTTTTCTAAGAGATGCTTTTCTGGGAAGATTCTTAACTAAAGAAAACACCTTGGCAAAAAGGTAAAAATTTGACTAACTACTGGCCATCAATTCAGGGAACTGAAGACCTTTGGATTACTTGCCCCACAGTTCATGCCTTTTGGTAGAATTCTGGAGACACACACACACTTTCATTAACTATTCTTTAGCCACAAGACACCCAGAGAATTGACTTATGAAAATACAATTTTAAAATGCTGGGGCTTTTTTGGGAGGTGTAGATGATGCATTGAAAAACGCATATAAATTCATGTCTTTTTTATTTTTTAATTTTTTTAAGTTCATGTCTTTTATTCAAATCAACAATAGTATGGCTATGGGCCAGAGAGATAGCATGGAGGTAGGGCATTTGCCTTGCATGTTGAAGGACTGTTTGAATCCCTGCATCCCATATGGTCCCCAGAGCCTGCTAGGAGCGATTTCTGAGCATAGAGCCAGGAATAACCCCTGAGCGCTGCCAGGTGTGACCCCAAAACAAAACAACAACAAACACCCCAAAACAATAGTATGGCTATTAACCAATGAAAATCAAGTGTCTTTTGTTTTTGACCTGCTCCGTTTCCGACCTGGGCCGGTTCGCCCCTCCTTAGGCAACCTGGTGGTCCCCCGCTCCCGGGGGGTCACCATATTGATGCCGAACTTAGTGCGGACACCCGATCGGCATAGCGCACTGCAGCCCAGAACTCCTGGACTCAAGCGATCCTCAGGCCTCAGCCTCCCGAGTAACTGGGACTACAGGCGCGCGCCACCACGCCCGGCGTGTCTTTTGTTTTTAAGTGATACAATTGTATGTATTTGTGGTGCAGGGGATCAAACTCAGAGCTTACATATATACAGCAACTACTTTACTGCTGAACTATGTCCCAGACAAACAATACAAACAGAAATAAAAAATGTGTTTTGTTCTAATAGTTCTTCCAGTGTCTCCCATTCCAGATGACAGTGTGAAGTAATAACCACAGTGCTACAATTTTTAAATTTTGGTGTCTTTTTTTGTTGTTTAAAAATTTGGGGCTATACCTGGCAATGCTCAGGGATTACCCCTAACTCTGTGTGTTGGAATTACTCCTGGCATGGCTTAAAGAACTATATGTGATGTGAGATGTGAGGGATCAGACTTGGGCCAGCCACGTACATCTATCTAGTCCCAGTATTGTTTGTTTGTTTATTTGTTTGTTGGATCATAGGGTTACTCTTGGCTCTGTGCTCAGAAATCGCTCCAGGCAGGCATGGGGGATTATATGGGATGCTGGGATTCTAACCACCTTCCATCCTGGATCAGCTGCTTGCCCAGCAAACACCCTATCACTGTGCTATCTCTCTGGCCCCATCCCAAATGCCATCCCCCCCAGCCTGCAAGGGATAATTTCTTCATTTTGTTTTTGTTTTTGTTTTGGTCCACACCTAGTGACACTCAGGGATACTATGCGCTCAGAAATCCCTCCTGGCTTGGGGGACCATATGGGACTCCGCATGCAAGGCAAATGCGTTACCACTGCGCTATCGCTCAGGCCCTGTCCAGTATTTAATTTTTGATGTTTGTAATTATGAATGATTTGTTGTATGACTGGGTAAGGGTCAACCAATCAATGATTTTCACTCTTTTCTCCACATAATTCTTTTTTATTGTAGATTTAGAGTATATGTCCTCAGCTTATTTTCTAGATTAGACTTTCCTTTCTGCCTTCTCTGTATATTTACTTATTTGTTTGTTTGTTTATTTATTTATTTAGGTTTTTGGTTCACAGCCGGCAATGCTCAGGAGTTACTCTTTGCTTTGCATTCAGAAATTGCTCCTGGCAGGCATGGAGGACCATAGGAGATGCTGGGATTTGAACCACTGTCTGTCCTGGATTGGCTACATACAAGGCAAACATCCTACCATTATTCTATCTCTCCAGCCCACAAACACTTATTTTTTTAGAACTTTCTTTTTATGAATTGTTCTGAATGGAGACCCTTTGTTAGCCTTAAAAGACTAGATAAAATGGTGTTTCTTTCATGGTTCTGCATAAAAATGTGCAAAATTTTTAACTAAACCAGCATAAAGTTTCCATTGTTTCCCATATGTATTCATGTGGTTTTCTAAATCAGAGGATGAAAAATTTCTGTTTATGGCCCCACTGTAAATATTCCAGGGTGTGTGAGATCTACAATATCTGTCATAACTTTTTATTTGTTGCAGCACGAAAGTGGACATAGTCAATAGGTAAGTGAATTAGTATAGCTATGTTTTAATGCAACTTGATTTTGGGGCACTGAGGTTATATTTTATACTTTAATTAAATTTATTTTGATTTTGGGGGCCATACCCAGTGGTACACCCAGCTCTGTGCTTAATTCACCACTTTCCCTTCTCATTGTTATGACTGGGTGGTCTCACAGTTGGTTGAGATGTCGCAGATATAGTACACTTTGTTGTAGCTCTGGAGATCACCACTGAATGGCACTTAGTAATGTGGGTTGTGTTGGCTATTCATAAACCAATTATTTTTTTCAATGATATAAAATTATCTTTAATTATCTTTTGCTTGTAGATTGACTTTCTGTCTAATCTTGGTTAAATTAGCCACTGAAAGTAGAGAGCCCTGTGAGATAACCTTGTCTGCTTCATCCAGAGTGTGCTGCAAACCTTTCTGTAGCCAAGACAATGCACTTTGCTGTATTATTGTCTAATTCAAACAAGATATACTTTTTTTTTGTTTGTTTTTTGGACCACACCTGGTGGTACCTGGAAGTGTTAGAGGAACCATATGAGGTACTGGGGAACTTAATCCATGTTGGCTGTATGTGTGTGTGTGTGTTCAAAGGTCTATCACTTTGGTCCTCAAAATTGACATTTTTTTAGACCAACTCTTCAGTTCTGGTGTCTAAGTTTACCTGGAGCTCGGAAAATTGGTGGGGTCTGTGAAACACTGATGGAGAGAAGTGGGCACTCTGATGAAAGGTGTGTGGACACTGATGAAATTTCTATGTGTTAAACTATCATTAAGGGTATTGTAAATCACAGTACCTCCACAGTACCTCAATAAAAAGGGGAAAAGAATAAAAAAAGGGGGGGGAGAATAAATGGAAGACATGTTTGCATTACTGAAAAAATAAACCCAGAAAACTTGAGTGATTTATGATTATTTCATATATTGTTATTATTTCAACTTTAAGTATATTTGGAAAAATAAAAAAATACATCAAGTCATGCATTTTGGGGAGTAACTGACAGTTGTCACTTATAGACTTTCATGGAAATAGAGCCATTCTTTATCTGAAGGTTTATAAAAAAAATTCTCAAGTTTATTTTGAGTATGTTTTGTCATTTTCTTTTGAAAAAAAAATATAGGTAAGTAGGGGTTTATAACAGAATAGAGAATAGGGCAAGAAATTCTGAAGCCTCCAAAGATGAAAACCACCTGAGAAGGTACAATGATGTATCAATTCTCTACAAAAACAAAAGTGATAACATGTCAAGGTGATAGTTCCGGTAGCTGAATTGCATGTTAAAAGCCCCGGTTCCATACCCTGGCACTGATGTGTATCATCCAAAATCTGAACAAGAAAAGAGAAAAGGAGGGGAGGAGAGGAGGAAAGGACAGAAGGGGAAAAGAGGAGAGTAGAGGTGAGCAGAGGTTCAGAGAGATGGTACAGAGGATAAAGTACTTGCCTTAGGATCAAACCTGGGATCAATTTGGGAGTGACTGTGATTCCCTGATCACTGAGAGGAGTTGTCTCTGAGCATTACCATGCCAGGTATGGCCCCAAAACAAACAAAATAGGGAAAAGCTCTCTTTATTATTTATTTCATTTATTTCTCTTGGTGAAATATATTTTACATAAAACTGATCATTTTTATAACTTTTCACTCTAAGAACTGGTGGCATTAGCTACAGTCACAATGTGCAAATGTCAGTGTGCTCCATTTACAGAATTTCATTCTCCCAGATGATAGAAACTTTGTGCTTATTAAGCAATAATTTCTCATTCCCCTCCTCAGAGACCCTTACAGTACTATTCTTTTTCCCTCTATGACTTTGACAACTGTCAGTACCTCACATAAATGCAACCCCACAATATTGGGTCTGCTGTGACTGCAGACATGGATCATGACAATGTTTAAAGTGTGTGTGTGTGTGTGTATGTGCGTGTGCATGCACGCACACTATCTCTCTGGCCCCAGTGTTATATATAATTGACATCTAGATTTACTACCTCAAAGGTTCAGTTGGTATCAGATCAGAGAGCTAGTATAGTGGGTAAGATACTTGTCTAGCACATGGCTGATGTAGATTTGATCCTTGCCACCTATGAGGTCCCTTGAGCATAGTTGGATGTAGTAATACCCCCAAATATTTTAGTTTGTCACCAAACAATTAACTTTTCACCTGACTTACCCATATCCAATTTTCTTTTTTTCTGATACCCACAATCTGTTTTCTGTAGTTAGGCTCTGCGTTATGTTTAGTTTGTCCTTATTTTTGTTTCTGAAAGGGATTTATTATGACCTTATCCTGAGCCCCATATATAGTCTTCACTACCTGAGCGATGTCTGAGCTCAGAGCCAGGAGTAATCACTGAGCACTGCTGGGTGTGATACACACACACACACACACACACACACACACACAAACACACACACACACACACACACACACACACACACACACACAAGAAATTACTCCTGGCAAACTCGAGATCATATAGGATGCTGGGTATCAAACCGCACACAAGGCAAGCACCCTACCCTTTGTGCTATCACTCCGGCCCTTAGCTTCTAAATTTTATTTGTTTTTTTTTTGTTTTCTTGTTTTTGTTTTTTGGGCCACACCCACCCAGCAGTGCTCAGGGGTTACTCCTGGCATTGCATTCAGTGGTAAGGTGTTTAACTTGCATGCTGCTGATTAGGATGGACCCATGTTCAATCCTTGACATCCCATATGGTCCCCCGAGCCTGCCAGGAGCAATTTCTGAGTGCAGAGCTAGAAGTAACCCCCGAGTGTCTCCAGGTGTGGCCCAAAAACTTAAAAAAAAATCGCTCTTGGCAGGCTCGGGTGACTATATGGGATGTCAAGGATTGAACCTGGGTCCTTCTTGGTTTGGTGGCATGTAAGACACTACTACTGTTGTGCTATCACTCTGGCCTCTAGCTTCTAACTTTTATACAAATATCAACTTTTATTGCATCCAAGCCACCATTCTAATAGCTCTAATCCCAGAGTCCACTATTAGAAAATCTCAGTTGCTTGAAATACTAATCAGAATTATACTTAGGGGCTGGAGAGATAGCATGGAGGTAAGGCGTTTGCCTTGCTTGCAGAAAGATGGTGGTTCAAAATCCAGCAACCCATATGGTCCCCCGAGCCTCCCAGGAGTAATTTCTGAGTGTAGAGCCAGGAGTAAACCCTGAGTGCTGCTGGGTGTGACCTAAAAACCAAAAACCAACCCCCCCAAATTATATTTAATCTCTGATAGCAAAGAGCTGTGATATTTAGAATAAAAGATCAGGAACTGAAAAATAGTACCACGATTGGGGTATATACTTGGCATGTACTCAGCCCAGGTTTTATTTTATTTTATTTTATTATTTTTGGTTTTTGGGTCACACCCAGAACACTCAGGGGTTACTCCTGGCTCTATGCTCAGAAATTGCCCCTGGCAGGCATGGGGGACCATATGGGTGTTGGGATTCGAACCACCGTCCTTCTGCACGAAAGGCAAACGCCTTACCTCCATGCTATCTCTCTGGCCCCAGCCCAGGTTTGATTTTTGGCACCACATGATTCCATAAGTATCACTGGATGCAGCCTTGGGATCCTCTGAGCACTCTTAGATGTGGCCCAGGAGGACCCCAGCACTTCTGCAGTGTTCTGGGTGTTCCCAAACCATAAGATCCTACCCTGGGGCCCTTGTATAGAAGGGTGGCTAAAAATTACTGGTGGGATTTATACCTCCTGACCACCACTTGGGATGACCCCCTAAGAATAATCATTACAGGGGCCGGAGAGATAGCATGGAGGTAAGGCAGTTTGCCTTGCATGCAGAAGGAGGGTGGTTCTAATCCCGGCATCCCATATGGTCCCCAGAGCCTGCCAGGAGCGATTTCTGAGCGTAGAGCCAGGAATAACCCCTGAGCCCTGCTGGGTGTGACCCAAAAAACAAACAAAAAACCCAAACAAACAAACAAAAAAGAATAACATTACAAATATGTGTAATAAAAGCCATTCAACTTTTATTAATTTCAAATTTAAAGTCTAAGTCAACCTTTCTGCATATAATTTGTATGTGATATGTTACTGTCCATGGTGCTAATTTCTCATGTTTATTAATCCTTGTACTCTCAATTCATCTCACCATCATCATCATCATCATCATCATCTTTTCCTCCTCCTTGTTTTCTTCCTTCTCCTTTCCTGCTCCTCCTCCTCCTCCTCTTCTTCCTTTTCTTTCTCTTCCTCCTATTTATCCTGGTGGGGTTCCTTCCAGCAATTCCTTACCTACAAGGTCAGTGATTCTATGTGAGACCCTGAGGATGCTGGAGATTTTGGGGTGGTCAATTGAAGCACAAAGCTTTTAGGGCCACACCTCTTTGTATTGGGGCAAGGAACACCTTCAAGGGCTACACCTGGTAATATTAAGGAAACAATGTTTAGGAGACCAACTATTCTGGGGATCAAATCAGAGTCAGCTGCATGCAAGGCCTAAATCATTATACTCTCTCCAGCAACCTCAAATATTTTGCTTATAATGTCTTTCATCCCTTAACTTGCTAGGGCATTGCTTCCCTGTATTTTTTTTTTTTGGCTATACCCAGTTGTACTCAGGGTTTACTCCTGGCTCTGCACTTAGGAATTACTCCTGGTAGTGCTTGGGGAACCATATGGAATGCTGGGTATTGAATTCAGATTGGATGCATGCAAGGCAACATTTCTACCTGCTGTACAACCATTCTGGCCCCTGTGCCCCCATTTTTCTTTTTCTTTTTCTTTTTTTTTTTTGGTTTAGGGGACTATCCTGGCTGTGCTCAGGGCTTACCCCAGACTTTGTGTGCAGGGATCCATAAAAGAGGCTGAGGATTGAACCTAGATCAACCATGTATAAGGCAAGTACCTATCTGCTATACTCTTTCTCTGAACTCATCCCCCATTTTTCTTTAAGAAAAAGTTTAAATTTAGTTTATTTGATGGTTTGGTTTCTCTATATTCCATATACAAGTGAAATCCTGTGGTGTGTGCATGACATTTCAATAAACAAAATATTCTTTAAGCCCATACATAAATGCATCTTCTTATGTGCTTTGGCCATTTTTTGATTTTTTGGGGGGCCACCCTGGCTACACTCAAAGCTTACTCCTGGCTCTATATTCACCAGGGTTCACTCCTGGTAGGCTCAGGCTCAGGGGATCATACCTGGTGCTAGGGATCAAATCTGGGTCAGGTATATGCAAGACAAGTCCCTTATTTACTGTATTAGCTCTCTGACCCTGATCACTTAAAAAAATCTTGGGAGAAATGTATATCCAAGTGTTGAGCATGCATTTAAATTGTATATTCTTTTTTTTTGTTGCATTGTAGAAGGTCTTTATGTATTTTGGCTACTAAATGCTTATCAGATATAGAATGTGCAAGTATTTCCTTCCAATTTCATTTTTTTTTTCTTTCTGGTTTTTTGAGCCACACCTGCCGGCGCTCAGGGGTTACTTCTAGCTCTGTGCTCAGAAATCACTCCTGACAGGCTCAGGGGACACTGAATTACTCTTGGCTCTATGCTCAGAAATCACTCCTGGCAGGCTCAGGGGACCATATGGGATGCTGGGATTCGAATCACAGTTCTTCTGCATGTAAGGCAAACGCCTTACCTCCATGCTATCTCTCCGGCCCCACCTTTCTTTTTTTTTTTTTTTTTTTTGGTTTTTGGGCTACACCCGTTTGACGCTCAGGGGTTACTCCTGGCTATGCGCTCAGAAATCCCCCCTGGCTTGGGGGGACCATATGGGACGCTGGGGGATCGAACTGCGGTCAGTCCTATGCTAGCGCTTGCAAGGCAGACGCCTTACCTCTAGCGCCACCTTCCCGGCCCCTGGTCCCACCTTACAATTTCTTGATTATGTTTATTGATGTGAAAATTTAAAAGGATATTTTTTATGACACCCAATTTATTTTTCGTTATAGGTTGTGCTCTTGGTGAAAACTGCTTTAGAAGCCACTGCCAATCCAAGGCTATTTGCCCCTGTGTTTTTCCCCTGCTTTCTTTCCCTCCCTAATATTTTTTGGTCTAAGAGTTTAATATTCACTTAAGGTCTTTGATCCAGTTAGAGTTAACTTATGTTTATAATATAACCTAGCATAATATAGTATAATTAAAATTAATTTATTTTTAAATTAAATATTCTAGATATGTTTCCCAGCACTGCTTATTGAATTTTTATTTTTGTGACCAGGGATGTGACTAACTGGCATGAAACTTGGATTTAATTCCTAGCACTAGCAACAAAAAAAGTTAACCTTTTGGATTCAGGGATGTGGCTCAGCGGTAAAGAATATCCCCTATAAACAGGAAGCCTTAGTTTGATTCCTGGCACCTAGAGAAAAACAAGTGAAACAGAAAGAACAGCCTTTATTTAAATAAAGAAAATATAATTGAAAGGAAAAATATTGCTCTTTTCAAATAGATTGGTTATGACACCCTTGGCACCCCCCACTGACAAAATTGACCACAAATTCATGTTTATTTCTGAATTCAAAGTTGTTTCCCATGGAACCATATATTATAGTTATGCTAGTAACATAGTATTTGATTTTATGGTAATTTTGTTATGAATTTTGGCATCAGGAATGTGAGTAATCTGATTTTTTTATCCTTTCAAGATTGTTTTTAGTTATTTTGGATTCTTTGTAATTTAACACACATTTTAGGTTTGTCTTTTACATTTCTTCAAAAACATCAGAGGAATTCTGATAAAATGACATGGAATCTGAGGATCACTTTGGAAAGTACTGTCACTTAACAGTCCTAGATCTTCCAACCCACAAACACAAGCTGAATTTTCATTAATTTAGATTTTATTTAATTGCTTCAGCATATTTTAAAATTTTTTATCCCTTAGACTAAACCTATTCCTAAGTATTTTATTAGCTATTATAGTTTAATTTTGTATGTATGTGCTGGTTTTTTTTTTTTTGTATTATATGATGCCATGGTAACTGAAAAAAAATTTTTTTTGGTGGGGTGGTTCTGTTTTGTTTTTATTCATCACTTTCTTTTTTTTTCTTCTTTATTTGAACATCTTGATTGCATAAATGATTGTGATTAGGTTTCAGTCATGTAAAGAACACCCCCTTCACCAGTGCAACATTCCCACCACCAATGTCCCAAATCTCCCTCCACCCCACCCCACCCCCACCTGTACTCCAGACAGGCTTTCCAGTTCCCTCATTCATTCGCTTGATTATGGTAGTTCTCTGTGAAGTTATTTTTTTTTAATTTTTTATTTTTAATTATGAGAACAAAGATGCAAAGAAAGAGGACAAGGTAAAGTTACAGTGGAAGGACAATCACCCATAACATAATTCTCAGAAGAAGTCCCCTTGCTGATATCTTAACTTTGAACTTTCAGCCAAAAAACATTAAGATAAATAAAACAGAATTCATGTACAATTACTTTGTCCCTCAAGTTCCCAGATTGTAACACATTATAATATTTCTTAACAGCACACAAGGCAATCTAAAGCCATAAAACTTATGTAACTCCTTAAACATTAGAGGCATGGTGTGTAGTTATTTCTATAGCTGTACTCACCACTCTTTGTGGTGAGCTTCATGGAGTGAGCTGGTGTTCCAGCCCTCCTCTCATTGTCTCAGAGGATTGTTACAAAAATGACTTTTATTTTTCTTAAAACCCATAGATGAGTGAGATTATTCTGTGTGTGTCTCTTTCTCCCTCTGACTTATTTCACTCAGCA
The DNA here is from genome assembly GCF_024139225.1 of Suncus etruscus. Lineage (NCBI taxonomy): Eukaryota > Metazoa > Chordata > Mammalia > Eulipotyphla > Soricidae > Suncus > Suncus etruscus. The sequence goes on from NC_064852.1 coordinate 97,209,285, forward strand.
TAATAGATTTCATGTACATCCATGTATAGGGAAATTTCATGACTTCATCTCTCCTGATGGCTGCACAATATTCCATTGTGTATATGTACCACAGTTTCTTTAGCCATTCGTCTGTGGAAGGGCATCTTGGTTGTTTCCAGAGCCTGGCTATTGTGAATAGTGCTGCAATAAATAGAGGTGTGAGGAAGGGGTTTTGTATTGTATTCTTATGTTCTTAGGGTATATCCCTAGGGGTGAAATAGCTGGGTCCAATGGGAGCTCAATTTCCAGATTTTGAAGGAATCTCCATAGAGGCTGTACTAGATGGCATTCCTGCCAGCAGTGGATAAGAGTTCCTTTCTCTCCACATCCCCGCCAGCATTGATTGTTCTCATTCTTTGTGATGTGCACCAATCTCTGCTGTGTGAGGTGGTATCTCATCGTTGTTTTGATTTGCATCTCCCTGATGATTAGTGACGAGGAGCATTTATCCATGTGCCTTTTGGCCATTTGTATTTCTTTTTTATCAAAGTGTCTGTTCATTTCTTCTCCCCATTTTTTGATGGGATTAGATTTTTTTTTCTTGTAAAGTTCTGTCAGTGCCCTGTATATTTTGAATATTAGCCCCTTATCTGAAGGGTGTTGGGTGAATAGTTTCTCCCACTCAGTGGATGACTCTTGTATACTGGGCACTATTTCTTTTGAGGTGCAGAAGCTTCTCAGTTTAATGTATTCCCATCTGTTGATCTCTGCTTCCACTTGTTTGGAAAGTGCAGTTTCCTCCTTGAAGATGCCTTTAGTCTCAATGTCATGGAGTGTTTTACCGACGTGTTGTTCTATATACCTTATGGTATCCGGTCTGATATCAAGGTCTTTAATCCATTTGGATTTTACCTTCGTACATGATGTTAACTGGGGGTCTATGTTCACTTATTTGCAAGTGGCTAACCAGTTCTGCGAGCACCACTTGTTGAAGAGGTTTTCCCTGCTCCATTTAGGATTTCTTGCTCCTTTGTCAAATATTAGGTAATTGTATGTTTGGGGAACGTTCTCTGAGAACTCAAGCCTATTCCACTGATCTGAAGGTCTGTCTTTATTCCAATACCATGCTGTTTTGATAACTATTGCTTTGTGGGATAGTTTAAAGTTGGGGAAAGTAATGCCTCCCATTTTCCTTTTCCCTAGGAGTGCTTTAGCTATTCGAGGGTGTTTATTGTTCCAGATGAACTTCATAAGTGTTTGATCCACTTCTTTGAAGAATGTCATGGGTATTTTTAAGGGGATCACATTAAATCTGTATAATGCTTTGGGGAGTATTGCCATTTTAATGATGTTAATCCTGCCAATCCATGAGCATGGTATGTGTTTCCATTTCCGTGTGTCCTCTCTTATTTCTTGGAGCAGGGTTTTAGTTTTCTTTGTATAGGTCCTTCACGTCTTTGGTCAAGTTGACTCCAAGATAATGGAGTTTGTGTGGCACTATTGTGAATGGGATTGCCTTCCTGACTTCTATCTCTTCCCTATCATTATTGGTGTATAAAAAGGCCATTGATTTCTGTAGGTTGACTTTGTAGCCTGCCACCGTGCTATATGAATCTATTGTTTCTAGAAGCTTTTTGGTAGAGTCTTTAGGGTTTTCTAAGTAGAGTATCATGTCGTCTGCAAACAATGAGAGCTTGACTTCTTCCTTTCCTATCTGGATTCCCTTGATATCTTTTTCTTGCCTGATCGCTATCGCAAGAACTTCCAGTACTATGTTGAAGAGGAGTGGTGAGAGCGGACAGCCTTGTCTTGTACCAGAATTTAGAGGAAAGGCTTTTAGTTTTTCTCCATTGAGGATAATATTTGCCATTGGCTTGTGGTAGATAGCTTCAACTAAATTGAGAAAGGTTCCTTCCATTCCCATCTTGCAGAGTTTTGATCAAGAATGGGTGTTGGACCTTATCAAATGCTTTCTCTGCGTCTATTGATATGATCATGTGATTTTTATTTTTCTTGTTGTTGATGTTGTGTATGATGTTGATAGATTTATGGATGCTAAACCATCCTTGCATTCCTGGGATGAAACCTACTTGGTCATAGTGTATGATCTTCTTGATGATACATTGGATCCTATTTGCCAGGATTTTGTTGAAGATCTTTGCATCAGCATTCATCAGGGATATTGTTCTGTAATTTTCTTTTTTGGAAGTGTCTCTGTCTGGTTTTGGTATCAAGGTGATGTTGGCTTCATAAAAGCTGTTTGGGAGTGTTCCCATTTTTTCAATTTTATGGAAGAGCTTGGCTAGGGTTGGTAGTAGCTCCTCTTGAAAGATTTGAAAAAATTCATTAGGAAAACCATCTGGGCCTGGGCTTTTCTTGTTGGGCAGATGTTTGATTACAGTTTCAATTTCCTCAGTAGTGATGGGGGTGTTTAGATATGCTACATCCTCCTTACTTAAATGTGGAAGGTTATAAGTGTCTAAGAATTTTTCCATTTTTTCTAGGTTCTCATGTTTAGAAGCATAAAGTTCCTCAAAGTAGTCTCTGATTACCCTTTGGATCTCTGCAATTTCTGTCGTGATCTCCCCCTTTTTATTTCTAATACGGGTTATCAGATTTCTCTCTCTCTCTTTCTTTGTGAATTTTGCCAATGGTCTATCAATCTTGTTTTTTTTTTTTTTTCAAAGAACCAGCTTCTGTTTCATTGATCTTTAGGATTGCTTTTTGGTTTTCCACTTCATGAGTTCTGCTTTCAGCTTTGTTATTTCCTGCTGTCTCCCTATTTTTGGCTCCTTTTGTTGGTCATTTTCTAATTTTTTGAGCTGCGTCATTAAGTTATTCAGGTATGCTCCTTCTTTCTTCCTGATATGTGCTTGTAGAGCTATAAACTTTCCTCTCAGGACTGCTTTTGCTGTGTCCCATAGATTCTGGCAGTTTGTGTCTTCATTATCATTTGTTTCCAGGAAAGTTTTGATTTCCTTTTTGATTTCATCTCAGACCCACTGGTTGTTCAGTAGCAGGGTGTTTAATTTCCAATTGTTAAAGTTTTTCTTCTGTGTGGCTTTGTAGTTCACATCTAATTTCAGAGCCTTGTGGTCAGCAAAGGTAGTCTGCACGCTTTCTATCCTCTTGATTTTATGGAGGTATGTTTTATGTGTCAGCATGTAGTCTATTCTGGAGAATGACCCATGTACATTGGAAAAGAATGTGTATCCAGGTTTTTTGGGATGGAGTGTCCTGTATATATCTACTAGTCCTCTTTCTTCCATAACTCTTTTCAGGGCTAGAATGTTTTTGTTGGGTTTCAGTCTGGTTGACCTATCAAGTGTTGATTGGGCTGTGTTGAAGTCTCCCACAATGATTGTGTTATTATTGATTTCTTCTTTCAGATTTGTCAGTAATTGTATTAGATAATTTGCTGGTCTCTCATTGGGTGCATATATGTTTAATAGTCTGATTTTTTTTCTGTTGTACATATCCCTTGATTAGTACATACTGTCCATCTTTGTCCCTTACCACTTTTCTGAGTATAAAGTTGGTATCATCAGATATTAATATGGCCACCCCAGCTTTTTTGAGGGTGTTGTTTGCTTGGATGATTTTCCTCCAGCCTTTGATTTTGAGTCTATGTTTGTTCTGACTATTCAGATGTGTTTCTTGTAGGCAGCAGAAGGTTGGATTCATCTTTTTGACCCATTTTGCTACTCTGTGTCTTTTAGTTGGTGAATTTAGTCCACTGACATTGAGGGAGATGATTGTCATAGGATTTAATGTCATCTTTGTAGATAAGTTTGCTGTTTTTGTTGGTTTCTCTTTGTCTGTTTTTCCTTTAAGGCTGGTTTATCATCTGTGAAGTTTCTGAGCTGTTTTTTTATCCATGAAGCTGTGTATTCTTCCTTCAAACCTGAACATGAGTCAGGCTGGGTGCAGTATTCTCAGTGAGGCATTCATTTCATTCAGTCTTGTCACAATATCCCACCACTGTCTTCTGGCTTTGAGAGTTTCTTGTGACATATCTGCTGTAAGTCTTAGGGATCCTCCTTTGAATGTAATTCCCTTTTTGATCTTGCTGCTTTCAGTATTCTATCTCTATCTATGGGATTTGTCATTGTAACGAGGATGTGTCTTGGGGTGTTTTCCTTTGGGTCTTTTTTAGCTGGTACTCTTCGGACATGCAGGATTTGATTGCATGTAGTCTTTAACTTTGGGAGTATCTCTTTGATGATGTCTATGACAGTTGATTCTTACTGGAGATCTCCTTCCTGGGTTTCTGGGACTCCAATGATTCTTATGTTGTTTCTGTTGAGTTTATCAAAGACTTCTATTTTCATCTGTTCACATGCCTTGAGTAATTTTTCCATTGCCTGTTCGTTTGTCTTAAGGTTCTTTTCCAATTTCTTCTGTTGTGTTGAGTTTTTCTGCATCACATCTTCCAGTACTCCGATTCTCTCCTCAGCTGCTGATACCCTGTTGGCGAGGCTATCCATTGAGGTTTTCAGTTGAGCAACCGTGTTTTTTTCAGATCTGTTATTTCAGTTTGGAGTTTTCTGATTTCTGTCTTTGTGTTCTCTTCAGATCGATCTGCTTTTTTTGAGTTCTACGAACATATTCCATATTTCTATTCTAAACTCCTTATCTGAAAGGTTAATCAGGTGGTTGGAATTTATTAGGCCATCCAAGCTTTTGTCTTCATTCTCTGTGGATGGTGTTTGCTTGCGAGGTTTCCCCATAGTCACACTTGTAGTGTGGTTTTTCCTGCGTGTTGTGGTGGGGTTCATTGGTTAGAAAGAGTGTGTGGCTGCGAAGCGAAGCAAAACACCCGTGCTCTTCTGTTGCCTCTAGTTGACAGTCCTCAGAGTGAACAAAGGCATAGCAGGGCGGAGCCTCCACAGGCCAGAGACTTCAGGTTATTGAACAGCGACCCCGCAGCCAGAATGTACTTACTCAGCAGCTTCAAAGTGCAGTTTTTTGGGGGTGCGCTCCCTAGGCCTCTGAGGAAACCTTTGGGGATTCAGAAGCACAGGCACATGTAGACAGACGTAGAAGAATTTTCCCCTGAAGTCCTCAGTAACTGAAATTTTTTGTCTAAATTTCCCTTTAGATTTTGTTTTTGTTTTTGTTTTTTTGGGTCACATCCAGCTGTGCTCAGGGGTTACTCCTGGATCTATGCTCAGAAATTGCTGAACCCAGGTGCCCTGCCCATCCCTGTAATATTTCTCTAGCCACTGTTTTGCTAATATTTTGTTAAGGATTTTTTTCCCTTTTTTGGTTAGCCATGTACAAGGCATGCACCTTAGGCTTTACTATTGCTTTGGTCCCCTGTTGATCTTCCTTCCTCCTTCCTCCTTCCTCCTTCCTTCTTTCCATCTTTCTTTCTTTCCTTCCTTCTTTCCATCTTTCTTCTTTCTTCCTTCCTTCTTCCATCTTTCCTTCCTTCCTTCCTTCCTTCCTTCCTTCCTTCCTTCCTTCCTTCCTTCCTTCCATCCTTCCTACCTTCCTTCCTCCTTCCTTCCTCCTTCCTACCTTCCTTCCTTCTTCCTCCTTCTTTCTTTTCTTTCTTTCTTCTTCTTCTTTCTTTTTCTTTCTTTCTTCTTTCTTTCTTTCTTTTTTCTTTCTTTCTTTCCTTCCTTCCTTCTTTCTTCTCTCTCTCTTCTTCTTCTCTCTCTCTTTCTCTCTCTTTCTCTCTCTCTCTTCTCTTTCTTTCTTTCTTTCTTTCTTTCTTTCTTTCTTTCTTTCTTTTCTTTCTTCTTTCTTTCTTTCTTTCTTTCTTCTTTCTTTCTTTCTTTCTTTCTTTCTTTCTTTCTTCTTTCTTTCTTTCTTTCTTTCTTTCTTTTCTTTCTTTCTTTCTTCTTTCTTCTTTCTTTCTTTTCTTTTCTCTTTCTTTCTTTCTTTCTTTCTTCTTTCTTTCTTTCTTCTCTCTCTCCCTTTCTTTCTCTCTCTTCCTTCCTTCCTTCCTTCCTTCCTTTCTTTCTTCCTTTCCTTCCTTTCTTTCTTTCTTTCTTTCTTTCTTTCTTTCTTTCTTTCTTTCTTTCTTTTTCTTCTTTCTTTCTTTCTTTCTTTCTTTCTTTCTTTCTTTTCTTTCTTTTTTCTTTCTTTCTTTCTTCTTTCTTTCTTTCTTTCTTCTTTCTTTCTTTCTTCTTTCTTCTTTCTTTCTTTCTTTCTTTCTTTCTTCTTTCTTTCTTCTTTCTTTCTTTCTTTCTTTCTCTCCTTCCTCCTTCCTTCCATCCTTCCTTCCTTCCTTCCTTCCGTCCTTCCTTCCTTCCTTCCTTCCTTCCTTCCTTCCTTCCTTCCTTCCTTCCTTCCTTCCTTCCTTCCTCCCTTCCTTTCTTTCTTTCTTTCTTTCTTTCTTCTTTCTTTCTTTCTTTCTTTCTTTCTTTCTTTTCTTTCTTTCTTTCTTTCTTTCTTTCTTTCTTTCTTTCTTCCCTCCCTCCCTTCCTTTCCTCCCTCCCTCCCTCCCACCCTCCCTCCCTCCCTCCCTCCCTCCCTCCCTCCCTCCCTCCTCCCTTCCTTCCTTCCTTCCTTCCTTCCTTCCTTCCTTCCTTCCTTCCTTCCTTCCTTCCTTCCTTCCTTCCTTCCTTTCTTCCTTCTTTCTTTCTTCAAGGCATATATCTTAAGCTCTATGTGGTAGTTGAAGATTTGGAGGGATGGTAAGAGGATTGGGAATACCTTCATTCAAGTATGTGTGTGTGTGTGTGTGTGTGTATGTTTTTTTGTGTGTATTTTAGCCACACTTGTCTCTGCTCTGGGCTTTCTCCTGGTCCTGAACTCAGTGCTTATTCCTGGCTTTACAAACTGTTTTCATAAACATTTCTATGAAGATCAAAATAATGTTTAATATTTATAATAAATTAATCCTTACATTTCTGGTAACTTAAGAGACAGCTATAAAGAATCCATTTACATCTGGCTTTCGGTTTCCTCTTTGATTCTGGAGACCAGCTCTTGCCAGGTAAGGGTTTTGGGGAGGCCCACACCAGAGCCTTTCTCTCTAGCCTGGAGAGTGCTGGAAGGCTTGGCAGGCCCCCAGCCGTCCTTGTCTTTTTCCCCTGACTCCAGCCTTCCCTGGATGCCAGGTCAGATGGCCAGAAGTGGGTTCAGGTGGACTCTTTTTTTTTTTTTTTTGGTTTTTGGGCCACACCCGGCGATGCTCAGGGGTTACTCCTGGCTGTGCTCTCAGAAATAGCTCCTGGCAGGCACGGGGACCATATGGGACACTGGGATTCGAACCAACCACCTTTGGTCCTGGATCGGCTATTTGCAAGGCAAACACCACTGTGCTATCTCTCCGGGCCCCAGGTGGACTCTTAGTGGTCCTCAGTTTCCCCCCTCCTTCCGTACTCCAGGGGGGTGGTGCATGGGGAGGAGGGCAGGCAGACATCTGGCTTCCGGTTTCCTCTTTGATTCTGGAAACCAGCTCTTGCCAGATATGGGGTTTGGGGAGGCCCCATACCAGAGCCTTTCTCCCTAGCCTGGGGAGTGCTGGGAGGCTTGGCAGGCCCCTAGCCGTCCTTGTCTTTTTCCCCTGACTCCAGCCTTCCCTGGATGCCAGCTCAGATGGCCAGAAGTGGGTTCAGGTGGACTCTTAGTGGTCCTCAGGTTCCCCCCTCCCTCTGTACTCCAGTGGGGAGGTGCACGGGGAGGAGGGTGGGCAGACATTTGGCTTCCGGTTTCCTCCTTGATTCTGGAGAACTGGCAAGAGCTGGTTTTTCTCCCCTAGACTTCAGTCTTTCCCTGGGCACTGGTCTAGGTGGACTCTATAGGGCTCAACAGGCTTTCCCCCTATCTCTCCCTACACTAATGGGGTTGCTTTCTGGGAGGAGGGCAGGCTGTTCTAGCACTGGTTTATGTTGGGACAGTCAGTGGAAATTTTTTCTCTTTGTTTTCATATTGATAGTATTGTGTGCATATATTCTATATATCCATAATATCCATCTTGTATTGGGACCTTGATACTGCCCTACAAAGCTCATTTCTAATATTTTACTGCCTCAGTCTCAACCCTTACTTCCCCGCTCCCCATCATCCCATGTAGGTGCAGCTAATGACATGAAGCTCACCACATAGAGTGATAAGTGCAGTTAGAGAAATAACTACACTGAAAACTATCATAACAATGTGAATGAATGAGAGAAAAAGAAAGCCTGTCTCGAGTACAGGTGTGGGTGGGGTGGGGAATAGGTAGATCTGGGAAATTGATGGTGGAAATCCTGCACTGGTGAAGGGGGGTGTTCTTTACATGACTGTAATCATACAACTACAATTGTATTTGTAATCACGGTGTTTAAATAATGATAATTAAAAAAAAGAATCAATAGATGATGAAAGTATTTAAAGTTCAAAAAAAAAAAGAATCCATTTACAAAGGATAAAATAAAAAACATTTTTTATTTGTCAGGTCTGACTTTTCCTCATCTATCTTTCATTATAATGAAGTCAATGACTCAACTATTGACTGAGCTGGCTAATGTATGTGCTAGAAGGGGTAATAGAGAGAATAAGCCTTTGCATAATTGTGAGTGAAGACAGAAGCTTAGATGAAAACCAGCCTGCAGATGCCAAGGCAAAAGCACTCAAGTCTGAAAAAAATCCTCTTATCTTTATCTGCTCACTGTTAGGGGCTGTGCTGGGGGAAAGAATTTGCAGGTTTCTCCTTGAAGTCCTGTATCATAAAACCCTTTAAATTTTCCAATTTGATAAATGTTCAGTTTTTTTTTTTGTTTTTTTTTTTTTTGGGTCACACCTGGCAGCACTCAGGGGTTACTTCTGGTTCTATGCTCAGAAATCGCTCCTGGCAGGCTTGGGGAACCGACCAGATGGCATGCCGAGATTTGAACCACCATCCTTCTGCATGCAAGGCAAATTCTCTACCTCCATGCTGTCTCTCCAGCTCAAATGTTCAGTTTTTTTTTTTTTTTTTTTGTGGTTTTTGGGTCACACCCGGCAGTGCTCAGGGGTTATTCCTGGCTTCACGCTCAGAAATTGCTCCTGGCAGGCACGGGGGACCATATGGGACGCCGGGATTCGAACTGATGACCTCCTGCATGAAAGGCAAACACCTTACCTCCATGCTATCTCTCCGGCCCCAAATGTTCAGTTTTTTATAATAAAGAATAATATAAGGTATAAAACCTTTCTTTTGAGGAGTGGTAATGTGTGTGTGTGTGTGTGTGTGTGTGTGTGTGTGTTTGTGTGTGTATGAGTATTTAGCCACACCTGTCTCCTGGCCCTGGATTCAGTGCTCACTCCTGGCAAACTTGGGGACCATATAGATTAAAGGGAATTGTGGAGAGGGGTGATTTTTGGAGCTACTTGTTAGTCTTCTACTCATTTATTTATAGTTCTCATGGCTACTGAAATTAAAAGCCAGCAGAATCACTGACCCTGTGCATTACTCATCATCCTTCAAGCACTGAAATGGTAGGCTGTATTTTTCTATTGTAATTTTTTCTCTACTTTCCTTTTTTCCCTGGGGAGGGCATAGTTTGGGCTACACCCACTGATGCTCAGGGCTTGTTTACTCTCTCTCTCTCTCTCTTTTTTTTTTTTTTTGGTTTTTTGTGCCACACCCTTTTGACGCTCATGGGTTACTCCTGGCTATGTGCTCAGAAATCGCCCCTGGCTTGGGGGGACCATATGGGACGCCGGGGGATCGAACCACGGTCCTTCCTTGGCTAGCGCTTGCAAGGCAGACACCTTACCTCCAGCGCCACCTACCCGGCCCCCCTTTTTTTTTTTTGGTTTTTGGTTCACACCCGGTAGCACTCAGGGGTTCCTCCTGGCTCTATGCTTAGAAATCGCTTCTGGCAGGCTCGGGTGGACCATATGGGATGCCAGGATTCTAACCACTGACCTTCTGCATGCAAGACAAATGCCTTACCTCCATGCTATCTCTTCGGCCCCGGCTTGTTTACTCTTGACTATGTGCTCAGGGATCACTCCTGGTAGTGCTCCTGAGACCATACCTGTTGCAGGAGATCTAACAGGGGTCAGCTGCATGGAAGGTAAGAGCCTTAACCTCTGAGTATTTCCCCATTTGTTGTAATTAAAATATTTTTCTATATAATCTTATCTGCCTTTTAGGTTAACATTTTTCTAGGGTTAAACATAATTTTATTTTTATCTTATTTTAGACAGTGGCCAAAATAAAGCCATCAGACCCAGTGTCTCACACATGTGAGGTTAATGTTTGAGCACTGATTCACACCCCCAGACTTTAAACATTATTTACAGTGATAAGGTGTTTGCCTTGTATGCAGAAGGTCAGTGGTTCAAATCCTGGCATCCCATATGGTCCCCCTAGTGTACCAGGGGCAATTTCTGAGCATAGAGCCAGGAGTAACCCCTGAGCGCTGTCCGGTGTGATCCAAAAATTAAAAAAATAATTGTCACGTTTGGGGTCGGAGAGATGGTATAGCAGGTTAGGCACTTGCTTTCTATGCAGTTGATCTAGGTTTAATCCCCAGAACCATATATAATCAGTGAATACTGCCAAGAGTGATCTCTGAGCACAATTATAAGTAAGCCCTGAAGTGAACAACTGGGTATAAGCTAAAAAAAACAAAATTTGTCACTTTTATGGTGGTTGAATATATGAAGTCTGAAGAATGTAGGTACGTTTTTGTTTTGTTTTGTTTTGTTTTGGTCACACCCAGCAGTGCTCAGGGGTTACTCCTGGCTCTATGCTCAGAAATCGCTCCTGGCAGGCTTGGGGGACCATATGGCATGCCAGGATTTTAACCACTGTCTTTCCGCATGCAAGGCAAATGCACTACCTCCATGCTATCTCTCCGGTCCCAGATGTAGGTACATTTTTATGCCATGTAGGATACAGCATCTAAATGTTATCTTGCATTATATTCAAATATGTTTTGCTTTTCATGACTTATTTGTGAGTAAAGAGGTTACTTTAATAATAAGATATATTCCTATTATTGTAGTCATTAAACAGAACATGTTATACTTTCAAATTTAAATTAGAAATTTAGAAAAATGTATATCTGCTACAGGGATCTTGCTAGTTTAACCACACCTGATTTACAACCTAGTTGTCCAACAACAGATAAATGTATCATGAAAATGTGGTACATATATACAATGAAATACTACATAACTGCAAGGATTGATGCAGTACTGCAGTTTGCTGCAACATGGATAGAACTGGAAGATATTATGTTAAATGAAATAAGCCAGAAGAAGGATAAATACAGAATGATACCATTTATACGTGGTATTTTGAATAACTGCATGAAAAAATGAAATGTTCTAAATGGGAGTTTTCTTAAACACCCTTGGCACCTGGCGAGGAGAGGAAAGAAAATGAGTGGAGGATGAGAAACACAAATATGAAAGGATGGAGACCAGGGACCAAGTGGCCTTAGGTGTATTGGTGGAGATTAAAAAATGGACAGAACTAAGATGGACAGAACTTTGAGCCAAAGTCAACAACAATGGAAAATCAAGAGACTCAAATTCTAACAATTTAAACTTTTTTTTATTTTAGGTCACATTCAGTGGCACTCAGGGCTCACTCCTGACTTGTGTTCAGATATCATTCCTGGCAGGCTTGGAGGGCCATATGTGATGCCAGGGATTGAACTCAGTCAGCCATGTCAAGGCAAACACTCTCCCTACTATGCTATCACTCTGGATCCAACAATTTAAATTTAAAACTGGCCTGTTATATGGTCAGGCTGGGGAGCAAAATGTGGTGATATGGGATGTACTCTGGGAACATTGACGGAGAGAGGTCGACACTAGTAGTGGGATTGGCCCTGATTCATTGTATGTCTGAAACCCAACTATGAAGGACTTTATAAATCACAATGGATTCAATAACATAAAATAAAAATTAAAAAACCCTGATTTAATGAGTTTTGTGGCAATTTAATAAATGTGGCTCAAAATACAAATAAAGGTATGAACTTTTAGTTCATCATAATCTATGAATAATGGCTCATTGTTATAACTGTACCATATGAATGTAAGTATTAATAATTATTAAAATGGATGTGGAATACGGGTCACTATATGATTGTTGCTCATTTTTGATAAATATGTATTATTATTAAAACAGCCTAATTGAGAGCTGAGTGATAGCTCAAAGGTCTGGAGTACATGTTTTCCATGCTGCAATGCTGTTAGATTCCCAGGACTGCATGGTCCCCAAGCACTGCTGAGAGATACTTCTTAGCATGGAGCTGGGATTAAGCACTGAGCACTAACAGGTGTAGTCTACTATCCAAAAAACAAACAAACAAAACTGTAGTTTATTTGAAAAAGAAAGCTTTGAGGAGTGCAAAGTTTATCAAAGAAGGTATAAATGGAATCAAAGAAATTATAGTTGGTAGTGGAAATCAAATTAAGTTTAGTGTTTAGGGGCCGGAGAGATAGCATGGAGGTAAGGCATTTGCCTTTCATGCAGAAAGTAATCAGTTGGAATCCCGGCGTCTCAGATGGTCCCCCGTGCCTGCCAGGACCAATTTCTGAGCATGGAGCCAGGAGTAACCCCTGAGCACTGCCGGGTGTGACCCAAAAACCACACACACACACACACACACACACACACACACACACACACACACACACACACACACAAAAAAAAAAAAGTTTAGTGTTTGGTGAGATGGAATCACAGGAAACAAAGACGCTCTCTGTGTGAGGTAAAGGAAATTTTTCCACAGAGATGAACATTCAACTTGAGGTTTGAAAAAAATAATAGTTGATCAACCAGAGAGAAGAGGAGATAGAAGTACTTTTCTTGTTTGGTTTGCAGTTACATAAACATTGCCGAAGCACAAAACCTGATATAAATCTCCATTCTGAAATACTTTTGGCAAGTTTTATTCTTACCTGCTTTTTATTGACCATACTGACTTATGGAATTACAGTCCTTTATCTACCAAGATTCTCCAGTTATTAGGATTTTGATTAAGAAATTAAAATTAGGGGCCGGGCGGTGGCGCTGGAGGTAAGGTGCCTGCCTTGCCTGCGCTAGCCTAGGACGGACCGCGGTTCGATCCCCCGGCGTCCCATATGGTCCCCCAAGAAGCCAGGAGCAACTTCTGAGCGCATAGCCAGGAGTAACCCCTGAGCGTCACAGGGTGTGGCCCAAAAACCAAAAAAAAAAAAAAAAAAAAAAGAAATTAAAATTAATGATCTTGAATGGATTTTATGAATATGTTCTACTTATTTGGGTGGGGATCACAACTAGAGTGATATTTGGGGACCATACCATGTGGGGATGTCCCAGGGACTATGTGGTGCCAGAGATTGAACCTAGGGCTTCATATGCAAATCACGCACTCCATTTTTCCCCACCTCTTTGGCATCTTCTTTTTTTTTCTGCCCCACCCGCCACCCTTTGGAATCTTCTTAATCTAAGTTCTGAAATCCAATTTGAAGGTCATTTTGATTGATTTAATTTAGTTGCTTTTTTTTTTTTTTTTGATAGTGAACTTACAAAATTTGAAGACAGAGAATTCTTTGTTATGGGGGATTAACTCTTCCATTGTAGATGTTTAACAATATCCCTGTTCTTTTTGCTCTAGATGAAAATAGGATCTTTTAATTATAGTAATCTAAAGGATCACTAACATTACCATAATTTCCACATGACATTAGATATATATCATTCTTTTAAGAAGTCAGGTATTTTTTAGAGATGGCTTAATGAGTTTGTATTCAGAAGGTTTTGATTCTGTCTATGGCATCAGATGGTCTGAGCACCACCAGGAGTGAGCACAAAGAAAGCATCGACCTGTGTACAACTTACAAAGCAAAAATGGAAAACAGAATAAAAATTTGAACAGTGACACAGAAAATATCCCAAAGTCCTTCACAAAGACAAAACAGAAATTGATCAGCAAAAGAGCCCAAAATAGGGCAGACTATGGCTGGACAGATAGTATAACATGTAAGGTAGTTAATTGCCTTCTATGAGACTGACCCAGCTTCATCCCAAGCACCCTATAGGATCCTATGAGTCCTACAAAAAGCTTATCTCTGAGTGAAGATCTGGGAGAAAGGCCTGATCACTCCTAATGTAGTCCTTACCCTCCAAATAAAACCCAAAATGGAAAAAATTCAGATTAAAGTAAATGCATGCCCTAACATAAGAATTGCTAAGGAAAAGTTAAAGATCTCAGATACACTGAACATGATTCCCATTCTCAAGATTTCTTCAGAGTAACTTATCAGGTCTGATTTGGGTGAAATTCTGTAAGTAAAATGCAGAGTTTCTACTGATTGACTTTTTCATTCAGCAAACATTTATTGCAGACTTGCCATGTATCAGAATTTAGACAAAGGTCTGGGGATTTGGTGTTTTACAGGGCAAACCCATGTCCCTTCAATGGGAGCCTGGTGGAATTGTAATGCAGACACCTCAGTCTTAAACACTGAAGATTGGTTTACCAAGTTTGGGACAATCTCTGGCAGTGTTCTGTGCTTGGAGGTCAGTCCAGGTAGTGTGTTGAGAGACCATGTGGTGTCAGGAATCAAGTTCATGCAAAGCTCATACAAACCATGTGCTCCAGTCCACTATGCGTTCTGCAGCCCACTTCATGCATAGATGGCTTCTTGTGACATACCTTCCTTCAGCCTCCAGCCCTTGCACAATCCCTGAGATAAGAGATGGACTGTGGGACTGATGGAATTGTATTAGTCTTCTGGCTTTCAAGAGTCATTATCCAGACATGTTTTCACCGACCTTTACCTGCAGAAAATGCCCAGAGAGAGGAATTTAAAAGCAGCTAGGCTAATCGCTTTGATCCTGCTAATGTTTTCTTAGCTTTCCACAAGACAGGAGTCTCTGATATACTCCAGTCAAAAGGCTTGATTCTGGTGCTCAGGGGACTGTGCCTTCCTTACATTGGCATGACTCTGAAGGCTTTCTGTAATCACTGAGTTCAGTGCTAAAAATTCTGGGAAATTTCTACCTTTTCAAATTGTTTTTCAGTCTTTTTTTTTTTTTAATCTGTGAGTCTTATTAGATTGTTTAAAACTCTGCCAAGACATTTCACTGGACCTTATCTGCAAATCAGGAGGATTTCCTTGTGCTATACCTGGTGTTACCTATTTCAGTTTGGAAAACATGACTCCCACATTGCTTGTCCTTTGAGGTATTGTTGTGGCATTCCTGGATTTACTTACCCACCAGGAATATGTAACTAACTTATTGCTCAAGTCAAAAGTTTATTTTTTTTAAGGATTGTAAGTGCAATGTTTTTCTCTTGAGGAGAGCAATTGTTGCATCAGAACATTTTTGGACTGCCTGGTCCACTATATATC
The DNA here is from genome assembly GCF_024139225.1 of Suncus etruscus. NCBI lineage: Eukaryota > Metazoa > Chordata > Mammalia > Eulipotyphla > Soricidae > Suncus > Suncus etruscus. Next base: position 97,224,534 of record NC_064852.1, read on the forward strand.
TTATAGTGGCTTTTGGGCACTTTTTGCTGTGATTTATTTTGGGACCACACTTTGCAATGCTCAGAGAAGTGCTCCAAAAGATGCTTAGGAACAATATGGTGTTGGGAATTAAGCCTAGGGTTACAGGGGCTGGAGCCATAATAAGTGGGTATGGCACTTGCCTTGCATGTGGCTGATTTGTGTTCCATCCCTGGCGTCACATATGGTTTTTCCAAGCACTGCCAGGAGCAGTTGCTGATTGCAGAGACAGAACATTGCCTGCTGTAATCTCCCTCAAGTAAAATAAACTCAAGTTCCTGCATACAAAGTAGGCCTACTTTTTTGTGTAAAGTCTGTCTGTATTGGTTTTGCAAGAATGAGTTCCATTCAAGTTTGCTCAAACAAACGGGATTATTATAAGGATATACTAAGACCTCAGTCTAAAAGTAAACCTAGAGCATGAGCAGTAACTTGAGCAACAACCGGAACCTCCTCTCTTCCCTCAGCCCCTTCCTCTCATCTGCAAGGATAGACTGATTGCAGACAGGAATCAAGTAGAGACTTGTATGATTGACCTATTATAGGAGTTCCAAGAAAAGGCCAGATTGGAGCAGCAATCCCTGACATTCCTATGCTCCCTGAAGCCTTCCAGGAGTGATTCATTAGTGCACAGTCAGGAGTAACCCCTGAGCACTGCTGGGTGTAGCCAAAACACCAAAAACCCACCCTCCTTAAAAGAATCAAACTCTGGGGCCGGGAAGGTGGCTCTAGAAGGTAAGGTGTCTGCCTTGCAAGCGCTAGCGTAGGAATGACAGCGGCTGAGCGCATAGCCAGGAGTAACCCCTGAGCGTCAAACGGGTGTGCCCCCCCCCCCAAAAAGAATCAAACTCTGAGAGACAAGAGAGTAAATTTAATGAAGTTTCTCATCATTAAAAATAAATCACTTTGGGACCGGAGAGATAACACAGCGGGGCGTTTGCCTTGCAAGCAGCCGATCCAGGACCAAAGGTGGTTGGTTCGAATTCCGGTGTCCCACATGGTCCCCCGTGCCTGCCAGGAGCTATTTCTGAGAAGACAGCCAGGAGTAACCCATGAGCAACGCCGGGTGTGGCCAAAAACAAAACAAAAACAAAAACAAAAACAAAAACAAAAATCACCTTGGGGCTAGAGAGATAGCATGAAGGTAAGGCATTTGCCTTGTGTGCAGAAAGTTGGTTCGAATCTGGCATCCCATATGGTCCACTGAGCCTGCCAGGAGCGATTTCTGAGCATAGAGGCAGGAGTAATCCCAGAGCGCTGCTGGGTGTGATCCCCCCCAAAAAAACCAACCCCCCCCAAATCATTTGGGGTCGGAGAGTTAGCATGGAGGTAGGACGTTTGCCTTGCATGCAGAAGGACGGTGGTTGGAATCCCGTTGTCCCATATGGTGTCCTGAGCCTGCCAGGAGCGATTTCTGAGCGTAGTAGAGCCAGGAGGAACCCCTGAGTGCTGCCGGGTGTGAGCCCAAGCCCCGCAAAAATCACTTAGGGGCTGAGCAGTAGCGCAGCGGTAGGGTGTTTGCCTACACGTGGCTGACCTAGGCAGGACCTCGGTTCCATTCCTCTCCTCCCATATGGTCCCCTAAGGTAGGAGCGGTTTCTGATTCTGAGCCCATAGCAGGAGTAATCCCTGAGCATCACAGGGTGTGAGCCCTAAAGAAAACCAAAAAATAAAATCACTTAGTGAAAAAGAGATAAAAAAGAAAGAAAAGGGGAAAAAATCACATAAATTTAAAATTATTTAATTTTTTTTAATTTTTTTTTTATTTAAACACCTTGATTACATACATGATTGTGTTTGGGTTTCAGTCATAAAAGGAACACCACCCATCACCAGTGCAACATTCCCATCACCCAAGTCCCAAATCTCCCTCCTTTTAATATAAAATTTAGCTAACAGCAGACCCAAAAGCATAGAGTAAAAAACTCCCACATGTATACTCTTTGCTCTTTTGCTCTCTCTAATATATACACATTTTTTCTTTTTCTTTTCTTTTTTTGTTTGTTTGTTAGTTTTGTTTTTGGGTCACATCCGGGAGCGCTCAGGGGTTACTCCTGGCTCTATGTCAGAAATTGCTCCTGGCAGGCTCAGGGTGTTGCATTAAGCCCTTTGGATGGGCTTGGATGGAGGTGAATGGTGATGGAGGCCTTTTTCCTCCATATGGGATGCTGAGATTCGAACTACTGTCCTTTTGCGTGCAAAGCAAAAGCCTACCTCCATGCTATCTCTCTGGCCCTACAAATTTTTCTTAATTATATGAGAATAATTTACAAAATCATGTTCTTATATTTCTAAGTACTTCAGAAAATATTTCCTAATAATATATTTTCTTTACCTATTAGAAAATTTAAGATTATGGCCATTTTTAATGCTTCTGATTTTCAATAATGTCCTTTGAATCTATTTTTTTTTTTTTTTTTGGTATTTGGGTCACACCCGGCAGTGCTCAGGGGTTTTTCCTGGCTCCGTGCTCAGAAATTGCTCCTGGCATGCACGGGGGACCATATGGGACGCCGGGATTCGAACCGATGACCTCCTGCATGAAAGGTAAATGCCTTACCTCCATGCTATCTCTCCGGCCCCTGAATCTATTTTTTTTATTTGTTCAAATCCACCCCAATGTAAATACATTGTATTTTACATTTAACTGGTTTGCTTTAGGAGACTCTTTGTATTGATGTATTTGGATTTGGGGTCACACTCCAGTCAGTGCCTAGGGGCTACTGCAGGATCTGTGCTAAAGTGTTCCATGAACCATCTGGGGAATAAACTTGGACTGGTTTTGTGCAAGGCAAATGTCTCAACTGAAACTATCTCTACTAACACATCTTTTCTTCTCTCTCTCTCTCTCTCTCTCTCTCTCTCTCTCTCTCTCTCTCTCTCTCTCTCTCTCTCTCTCTCTCTCTCTCTCTCCTCTCTGACTCTCTCTTCCCCCTCTTACACCTGGCAGTAGTCAGTGCTTACTCCTGGTTCTGCACTTTGAGATAACTCCTGAAAGTGTTTGGGGACAATATGCATGCCACACATACATAGATACATTGAATGGGATGCTGGGTATTGAACCCTGGCTGGCCCCAAAGTGTGACCTATATTTCTATTTTATTTTTTGTTTATTTTTTTGTTTTGGGGCCTCACATGACAGCACTCATGATTACTGCTGGCTCTATACTCAGGGAGCACGCTTGGCGAGTTCAGGGGACCATATAGAGATTGAATTTGGGTCAGCTGCAAGCAAAGCAAGTGCCCTATCAGTTGTATTTCTCTGGCCTCGTGTCTTATATTTCTCTGGAGATCGCCAAGGATAATAAATTCTTTTCAGTGGTAGTCTGCTCCTTAATAATCCCTAAATAAGGGGGCCGGGCGGTGGCGCTCGAGGTAAGGTGCCTGCCTTACCTGCGCTAGCCTAGGAGACGGACCGCGGTTCGATCCCCCGGCGTCCCATATGGTCCCCCAAGCCAGGAGCGACTTCTGAGCGCATAGCCAGGAGTAACCCCTGAGCGTCACCGGGTGTGGCCCAAAAACCAAAAAAAAAAAAAAAAAAAAAAAAAAAAAAAAAAAAAAATAATCCCTAAATAACAAAAACTATTAAAGCATTTGCTAAGTTTCTACACTTAAAGTTATTATATATATATATATATATTTACAACAAATAAGCAATTTGTGGGAAACATGTACTTTTTTTTTCCTGCTTATTTATACCTGCAGTGCTCAGGGAGTACGCTTGGCTGTTATGCTCAGGGGTTGACTAGAATTAATTGGGGGATCATAAGGCTCTGGGTTTTTGACCTGGGCTTTTCACATGCTCCAGCTCTTTGACTAATTTCCCTAGTCCATAAAAGTTTTTATTATGTTATTTTATTTTGGGAGGTTTTGGAGCCACTCCAACTGGTATTCAGGGACTACTCCTGACTCTGTTTACCAAGGGTTACTCCCGGTGGTGCTTCTGGGGCCATATGCAGTGTGAGCTACAAGCAAGGCAAAAGCTTTTACCACAACCCCATGTTGTCGCTTTGGCTCTGACATAAATTTTTTTATTGCTTTCACAATAAATATATTTGGGGCCAGAGTGATAGCACAGCAGTAAGTAAGGCATTTATTTGCCTTGCATGTGGCTAACACAGGACGGTCCCTGGTTCGAATCCCAGCATCCTATATGGTCCCCTGAGCCTGCCAGGAGAAACTTCTGAGTGCAGAGCCAGGAGTAACCCCTGAACACCGCCGGGTGTGACCCAAAAAACCCAATATATATATATATATAAATATATATATATTTTTTTACATAGTGACACACTCTCTGTAATAGCACTTTTGTACTCTGAGTCCATTTGAAAATCAATCTTGTTTCACCTAAGTTAACTGGGTAATTCTCTAAAGGGCAATAACCTTTGCTTGAAAACTCTAGCCTGATGAAACTATCCCTGTAGGTCATCTGCTTGCAGAATGGAAAATAGATAGCTAGATGGAAGGATCCAAAAGTGACACCAGGGGCCGGAGCAGTGGCACAAGCATAGGGCGTTTGCCTTGCACATGCTACTAGGGGACTGGGTTTGATTCCCCGGTGTCCCATATGGTCCCCCAAGCCAGGAGTGATTTCTGAGCACATAGCCAGGAGTAACCCCTGAGTGTCACCATGTGTGGCCAAAAAGTATATATATATATATATATATATAAAAGAAAGTGTAGGCCGGAGAGATAGCATGGAGGTAAGGCGTTTACCTTTCATTCAGAAGGTCATCGGTTCAAATCCCGGCATCCCATATAGTCCCCCGTGCCTGTCAGGAGCAATTTCTGAGCATGGAGCCAGGAGTAACCCCTGAGCACTGCCAGGTGTGACCCAAAAACCACAAAAAAAAAAAAAAAAAAAAAAAAAGAAAGTGACACTAGTGAGCCAGAGATTTAGCCAGGATTTAGGCACTAGCCTTGCATTTGGCTGACCCTGGTCATTTGGTCCTTATATGGCATTGCATATGGTCTCCAAGAACCCTGCCAGAAGTGATCCTTGCGCATAGAGTCAAAAATAAGCTGTGAGCACAGGATGGCATGACCAACTCCAACTGTCCCCAATACACACACAAAACAAAACAACAAAACAAAACTAAAAACAAACACTCTGAAACAAAGCTCAAACCAAACCAAAACAAAACAGAGACAATAAAAAATCTGTTAAAAATTCTTGGGGTTAAAACAAGTGGAAAGTTTGGTGGATACTGGCTGTGAATCTGAGAGAAAGAAAAGGATGGGATTGAGAAAGAAGCGACTAGATTAAGAAACTTGGCTTAATAGAATTTGATGATTGCATGAGGGCTGGGGAAAGAAAAGTGACAAGAATGCTAATTGTGGGCCTGAGCAATAGCACAGCAGCACAGAGTAGGGCATTTGCCTTGCACTCAGCTAATCTGGACAGACACAGACTGACCCAGACCGGACAGAACTGGGTTCCATCCCATATGGTTCCCCAGCCTGCTAGGAGCAATTTCTGAGCACAGAGCCAGGAGTAACCCCTGAGTGCCACTGGGTGTATCCCCAAAACAAAACAAAACAAAACAAAACAAAACAAAACAAAACAAAAAGAATGTTAATTGTGGCCTTGGCCTCTGGGTTGGAAGATGGTGTTCTGAAAGGAAAGGCCTATTTAAGATGTACCAGAATCAGCAGTGGAGTGTCTGCTTTGCATGTATGAGGTCCCAGGTTTGCTCCTCAATACCATGGACACAAAACACAACACAGGGTTTGTAGGTTAGAGTGCGCTTGTTGAGTTTTGAGTAGGCTGTCCAGTGTGGGCAATTGATCTCTTGCACTCAGGAGCAAACTTGGGTTTGATGAGGAACAAACTGAAGCTGGAATTTATTAGTGGAGATTTTCCACCTATGTGTTCATTGCAAGAGGCAGCAACAAATAGTCTGAAGATATTTCCACTGATTTGATATTGAGATGCATAAAGTGATAAGCACAAGTCAAAATTTATCAAGGTCAAGTTACTAAAATAACTTTTCTTTCTTTTTTTTTTTTTTTTCTCGGGCCACTCCCGTTTGATGCTCAGAGGTTACTCCTGGCTAAGCTCTCAGAAACTGCTCAGAGGTTACTCCTGGCTAAGCGCTCAGAAATTGCCCTGGCTTTGCGGGGGGGGGGGGGGGGGGGGATCCAACCGCGGTCCTTCCTTGGCTAGCGCTTGCAAGGCAGACACTTTACCTCTAGCGCCACCTCGCCGGCCCCAAAGTAACAACTTTTCAGCACGTTTCTAGTTTGTTTGGTTAACCTCTTTGTAAAGTCATTTTTCATTTATGTATAAACAAAAAAATGCTGAGAATAAGGAAGTTACTCTTTTGTACCACACAGAAGTTATTTTTTTGCACTACATAGAAACAGAAAGCTACACAGATTTAAACTCCAGATTAAATCACATCCGAATTAATCTGATCTTTTCCAGATGTTCCTGCTTACATGTAATGTTTCAAAAGTAGCAAGTAGCATTCACCAGTTCCCAAACCCGCGTATGGTAGGTAGGGCCTGTGATGTGACTGAGCCTTCGAGTCCTTGCCTTGCATATGCGAGGCCTAAAGTTGGATGCCTGCCACATGAAGAAAAAGAAAAAAAGGACAAAACAGAACAATACTACACCAGGTGTAGGCAGCAGAAACAATTCCTATTCTCAAGTGGCACTCAAGTTTGGGACTGGGGCCGGAGAGATAGCATGGAGGTAAGGTGTTTGCCTTTCATGCAGGACAGTGGTTCTAATCCCGGCATCCCATAAGGTCCCCCGAGCCTGCCAGAAGCGATTTCTGAGCGTGGAGCCAGGAGTGACCCCTGAGCTCTGCCGGGTGTGACCAAAAACAAAAACAAAAGCAAAAAAAAAAAAAAATCAAGTTTGGGACAGTGGTTTTTCTAGAAGGGTTTTCTAGAGGAAAAGTGATGGACGTGGAAGTTTAACGCAGTGTCGAGAATGATGGATTGTGCTCCTTACTGGTCTCCCCAACTCCACCCTTGCCCCACTGCCCTCCCTCTTGAGTCTCTCTCTATTCTTTCCCGGGTCTTCGGCGTTATTCTAGGATTAGCGGCGGGTAGGCCTCGTACACAAACGCAGCTGGCTCCAGCGGTCAGCCTGAGCCCCGCTGTGCAACCACGACAGGAATTCCAGTAAGTTGGCAACACTGGAGCACAAAGACAATAACAATGAGGAAAACCCTTCAGTGCAGAAAGGAATGTTTGGAGGCCCGGCTGGGCTGCCCCAGGAAAAAGGACACGCACGCGCGCACATACACACAGAGACCAGCTCGGGGCTCTCCCGCTAGCAGCTGCCCAGGTCCACGCGCGCAACCAGCCCCCCGAATTCTCCTCTCCGCGCCGCCAGCCGCTCGCGCTTGGTAGCCACGCGGTGAGGACGCTCACGGTGGAGCTTGGCCCGGGCGGGCGTCTGTCTGATCAGAGCGGCCTGACCCCGGAGCGGTCTCGTACCATCGCCCCGGCCGCCCGGAACCAGCATAAATCACCCTGGAGTCCAGGCTGAAGTACAGCAGCTTCGCGCCCCCCTCGCCGCGCCCCTCCTGCCACCCGGCTAGTCCCGCTCACTGTCCAGCCCTCTCCCCGCCTCCGAGCTCGCCTCCCGCTCGGTACCGCGCAGCGCCAAACCCGGACTAGAGAGATAGCACAGCAGCGGGAGGGCGTTGGCCTTGCAAGCGGCCGACCCAGGACCAGCGGTGGTTCGAATCCAGGCATCCCATATGGTCCCCTTGCCTGCCAGGAGCGATTTCTGAGTGCAGAGTCATGAGTAACCCCTGAGCGCCGCCGGGCTTGACTCCCCACCCCCCAAGAATAAAGTCTTGGTGCCTTTGACCAGAGCGCTGAACTCCCCATTTCCAACTCTGGAAAGCTGGATAGTTTCCTCCCTGCCCTCGCCCAATCATCACCATTCTTGTTTTTTTATTTATTTTTTATTTTGTCTTGCAAAAGCAATACCTAACATCTCATCTCTCACCTCCCTCCTACCCCATCCCTATCCCCACGTCTCCAGCTCCGGGAGAGATTCCCCAAACTCAAAAGCCCACAATCAAAGATCCAGATTTGGGTGATCAGCAGAGCCTGGCAAGCCGGTGTGGCCCAGTTTGGGCTACCGGGAAGGCGAGGCAGCTGCACCTTGCCTGCCTGGGCAGTCCCGAGACAGAGGAGGCTTGGCTGCATGCCCGCGCTCCTTTATTTATTTATTTATTTATTTATTTATTTATTTATTTATTTATTTATTTATTTATTTATTTATTTATTTATTTATTTATTTATCTTTATTTAAGCACCATGATTACAAGCATGATTGTAGTTGGTTTTTATAAAGCGCTCCTGATTCTTTGGGCCAAGACTCGCACCCGAAGGCCACGCCGCCAAACTTAACCTAGCGGCTGGGGCGTGCGATTCGACCCCTAGACCCTGAAAATTTGCCTTTTTTCCCTCTACGGTTTCCTGGGCTGGCGGATAGGGCTTATCCACCTTCTGTCCTAGAGTCGCGTCTGAGAGTGCGTGTCAAGTATTCTTGGGCTCCAGGCGCTTTGGCGTCCGAGCTCCTACGTGGTCCAGAAGGTAGCTGCGAAGTTCTTGGAACTTGGCTCTCTCCCTGTATAAAGTGTCCCTTTGGCCCCTTGGAGCAGGGATGTTCCTTCTGTTAAGTTTCCAAATGGAAAAAAAAAAAGTTTCCAAATGGTCAGGCTTGTGAAGAAGGTGATCTAACCGTAACACCTGTAGCTGCAGTGCTGTAGAAAAGCTTTAAGTTTTTCCTGTATCCAAGCCACCGTTCGCTAATTTGGAACCATACCCCAATTTAGTGCCCCAACTACCTTAGGGAAAACCTTAGGGAAAACCAGAGTTGGAAGGGGCCCTAGAATTTGAGCAAATCAAAGTCACGGTCTGGCCTGCACTTTTCCTTTTTCCAGTTCTTTTCTTTCTCTCCCCTTTACGCACCTCCACTCCCCGCTTCCTTTGCTCATTTAGTTTCTAAATCTCTGGGCTCTAGCCCACGGAGGAGAGAAAAATCCTGGGAAGAGGCGAGCGCAGCGCGTGTCCGAGAAGTCCGGGCCGCGCGTCCTGATGAATGACCGCGTATAGCTCCCGAGTGTGTGACCCGGGTGTCCACTTTCATGGAACGTTGGCGTGCGCACTCGAGTGCGTGTCTGTGCGCGCCTGGGTGAGCGTGCACGAGGCGTGTCTGTGGCAGGGAGCAGGCATGCTAGTGTGTGTATGCATATGTGTGTGCTAGTTACACAGATTCAGAGTCCTTTAGAGCCACTGTCCCGCCGGGTGCGGAAAGCACTGGTGGAAGCGACCGCGCGCGTGTGTCCGAGTGCGCACTCCAGCCCGCGCTGCGAAGTGCAAGGGGCGGTCCGGGCGGTAGGGGGCCTGCCCCTTTGGATTCTCGCATGCTGGTTCCGGGGCACTCGGGTCTAAAGGGCTTTTATTGCACGCCCGGGAGGGTGGGGACTGGAGCGGCTAGAAAACGGGATGCCCAAGGGCGTAGGGACCCTTTTGCAGTGAGTTTACCTGGTGTGGACCTCGGAGCTTTCGGCCTAAAGGAGCGCTCGAGAGCCGGGGCGCAGCGGGTGCCGAGTGCTTCGCGCGCCCAACTCCCGGGGCAGGACAGGCGAGGCCAGGGCGCGGGACAGTGGCGGGCATGGGGAGCCGGGCGGCGCTGCTGCTGCTGCTGCTGCTGGCTTTTGCCTCCTGCCTGGAGCCGGCCACTGGCCAAGGTAAGCGTCCCTTCAGTCTCAACCCCTCGGGGGGGACTTGGATGGAGGGAACCAGAAGGGTTAGCTCCACAGTCGTGGCGCCAGGGCTAATTCCCCGGGGGACGCTCAGGTTGCTCAGCGAGGGGCGAGGGGAGCGCCCCGGTTAACAGAGCAGCGGCAAACTTGAGAAGGCAGCCCGGCTAGTATAGGTGACAGCGCACCCCGCTGGAAACCGTCTTTGTTCCCACGGGGCTCAGCGCAGACTTATTTTGAGGGAACTCCAACGCACTCAGAACCTAGAGAATGAGGTTGTCCTGCAGCGTGTCCAGCATCTTGCTCGTTCCTCCCTCGCTCCTCACACCCACACCCCGCCTACATAGCTTTTTCTAGGGGTCTAGGAGGTGCGGGGCGCTGCCGAGCGCGCGGTCTTCCACCTGCAGCGCCCCGAGCTCTCTCCGCGCGTCCCGGGCCCGTCGGCTGCAGCCCCCCGCTCCAGCCCCTCCCCGCAGGCGCTCTCGAAACTCGGTCGGGCGCTGACGGTGACCCCCCAAGAGACCTCATCTCGGTGCGGATCGTTTACCAGCCGAGATAAGGCCCGGAGGTGGGATTGGCCGAGAGCGCGGCGGGGCTCGGGCTGCGCTTTCTGCAAGGGGTCGCCTTTCCAGCCGGGAGGTGGGGGGCTTTTGTGTGTCTGAATGGGGCTGGCTGCCGGGCGGCGCGGACACAGTCCGGAGCGCTCCCAGGCAGAAAGTCTTGGCGGAGCGCTCGGAGCTTCTATTCTGCGGAAGGAAGGAAGGAAGGAAGGAAGGAAGGAAGGAAGGAAGGAAGGAAGGAAGGAAGGAAGGAAGGAAGGAAGGAAGGAAGGATGAAGGAAGGAAGGAAGGAAGGAAGGAAGGAAGGAAGGAAGGAAGGAAGGAAGGAAGGAAGGAAGGAAGGAAGGAAGGAAGGAAGGAAGGGCTCTAGGCATGTAGACTCGCGAGCCTGGAAAGGCGTGGCGGGCGGGGAAGGGAGAGGGCGAGGCTAGTGAGCGGGGAAGGTGGGAAATTGGAGAGAAGGAGAGAAGGAAAGGGAGAAGGAGAGGAGGGGAGAGAAAGGGGAGAGGGGAAGGGAGGGAGAGGGAGAGAAGGAAAGAGAGTGAGAGGAGAGAGAAAAGAGAGAAGATAGGAAATTATAGGCTAGTGAACGGGGAAGGTGGGAAATTGGAGAGGAGAGAGAAGGAAAGGGAGAGGGAGAGGGAGAGAGGGAGAGAAGGAAAGAGAAAGAGTGAGAGGAGAGAGGAGAGAAGATAGGAAATTGTAGGCTAGTGAACGGGGAAGGTGGGAAATTGGGGAGGAGAGAGAAGGAAAGGGAGAGAGAAAAGAGAGGGAGAAAAAAAGAAAAGAGAGGGAGAGAAAGAATGAGAGAAGGTAAGAGATTGTAGAGGAGAGAGAGGAGAGGGAGAGAGAGAGGGAGAGAGGGAGAAGGAAAGAGAAAGAGAGAGAAGGTAGGAAGTTGTGGAGGAGAGGAGAGGGAGAGAAAAAAGAGAGGGAGAGAGGGAAAGAGTGGGAAGAGAGAAGGTAGAAAATTATGGATAAGGAGGGAGGGAGAGAGAGAGAAGGGGAAGAGGTGACATGAGAAAGGTGAAGAGAAGAGGTGAGAGATATCAAAATGATAAAGAGCACTAATTGAGAGAAGGCAGAGAGCGAGAGCTGCAGGGATGAATGGAAGGGCTAGGCGGAGGCCTGGCACCCGCGAGCTCGCTCCCCGGCTTTGCGTTGCTAGGTAGCGACCCGGGAGCTGCGTGTGACCGACCACCAGACAGATAGAGCACGGACATTGCTGCCTCCGCGGGTGCTGATCTGTCTGCGGGGAAGGGAGGGAGCAGCCCCCTCCTGCTCCGTCCCTCCCGTTGGACAACTTAATTGCCCTACAATGAAAATGAAACCCCCTATTGTTGTAGGATTAGCCAAAGCAATACATTGATTTCCCTGGACCCACATATTGGGGTTGACGGGCCGGGGATGGTAGTAGCCCTCATTTCTGGGGGTGGGGGGAGTGGAGGGATTGTGGATGGATGGGTTATGGCATGTATTCAAATGGTTAATCTGCTTTCTTCCCTCAATTCTTAGCAATAAGCTCCTTAGAGCGAATCAACTAAGGATTTATACAGCAACTCCTAGCAGTTACCCATTTCAGACTTCCTGGGAAGAAGTTTGGAACCGACAATAGACCCACTGGTCTTGTGAAAGTGGTTGAAGAGGAAGGCAAGGCAGGGAGAACATTAATAATTCTCTTCTTGATTTTATAAAACAGAATAGGAAAATATTATTATTATGGTTGTGGATGGGTTGGACCCTACATAGATTTATATCTATGTATATATGTAGTTATATTGATTATATAATATGTATATATGGCCTGCAGGGTAGACCTCATGCCTGGAATGTGGGAGACCCCCTAGTTCCATCTCTGTCACCACACAGCCTCCCTCCTGCCCAACACACCAGCTCTGACCTCAGTGCTGAACCCAGAAAAAATACGTAGAAACATGGTACTTCCTCTTTCCATCTGGGATATGTTGCACCCACTCTTGCCTAGTTACGAACCCTATATATTATACACTATACCTGGCAGTACTCTGTGGTCTATGCTCAGGGATCACTCCTGGTAAGACCAGGGGTGTACTATGAGATGTGCTAAGGACTGAACTTGAGTTGTTGCGTGCAAGGTAAATGTTCTACCCAGCTCCAGAAAGAAATACTCTCCTAGTCCCTAACTCACACATGAGAAATGGAGACTCAAAGCAATGAGGTAATTGATACAAGGTCATTCTGGTAGAAAATGACTGAACTGTACAAGATGTTCGAGATTGTCTCCAGAGATTTGAATTGAACTGCTATAATATATGTCAGTTCTCTGCTTCTTTCCTGTTGTACTAACAATGCTTGCTGAGAGGCCATCCATGTGTGGGGTTACTAAAGAAGCCAAGGGACATTTTGTAAGTCTTAGCTACTTAAGTCAAATCCACCTGCGGTTACTTTTTCTACAGACTGTTTTTTCTAGAAACTGTTTAGATTTCTCTCACCTGAACTTTGATCCTCACTTCTAGGTTTTTCTACTTAATTATATTTACTTATATGTCCTCTAAATGTCCCCTGTTGGTAAGTGAAGATTTCCACTATATTGATTTTTTTCTTTTTGAGAATTTGAAACTTTGAGTATAGTTTATTGTTAGATATATAATTTTCATTATATTATATAATATAAGCATCTTTCCAATTTCTCCAGTAAGTCTTCTCTCTTGCATAAAATTTTTACAATTATTAAGATAAATAATTTTATTTCAAAGACTAAAGGTGGATTAGAGGTAGTCCTCATTTGATTCAACTGTTTATTATTGAATTTTGCAAATATCACACATTTTTATGACAGATAAGGTTTGTGGCAACTCTGTATCACTGAGGTTTATTATATCAGTTTTTCACAGTCATATGTGGCTAGCATTTTTTTTTTTTTGGCCATACCTGGTCACCCTCAGGGGTTACTCCTGGCTACGTGCTCAGAAATCGCCCCTGGCTTAGAGGACCATATGGGACACCAGGGGATTGATTGAACCTTGGTCCATCCTATTGGTTTCTGGTTTTTGGGTCACACCTGGCAGAGCTCAGGGGTACTCCTGGCTCTATGCTCAGAAATCACTTCTGGCAGGCTCGGGGACCTTAAAAGATGCCGGGATTTGAATCACTGTCCTTCTGCACGCAAGGCAAACTCGCTACCTTCACACTATCTCTCTGCCCCCCTTTTTTTCTATTGCATATTTAATACATTACAATATATTGAATTTTTGTTTTGTTTTGGGGCCATATCCAGTGGTGCTCGAGTTACTCCTTGCTCTCACTTGGAAATCATTCCTGGCAGACTTGGGGGATTAGATGGGATGCCCAGGATTGAACCTGGGTTGGCCTCCTCCAAGGCAAATGCCCTATCTATTGTGCTATTGCTAAAGCCTCCTAGAAGCAATTTTTATTATACTAGTTAACATTTAAAGTAACAGACTCTTTTGTTTACTATTTACATTTCTAATTTCCAAATGCCCATCAGAAAAGACAAAATATTTTCTAGTAACAGTTCTTAGAAAAATCTTCAAGTACAGGCTACAAGTTACATTTTTTAAGAAAATGATATTGAGGGCCAGAGAGATAGCACAGTGGCAGGGCATTTTTGCCTTGCATGTAGCTGATCCAAAATGGATGGAGGTTTGAATCCCAGCATCCCAAATGGTCCCCCATGCCTGCCAGGAGCGATTTTTGAGCACAGAGCCAGAAGTAACCCCTGAGTGCCACTGGGTGTGAACTCCCCATAAAAGAAAGAAAATGATATTGATATTAAATTTTTATTTCTTTTTTGGAGGGTAGAACATACCTGAAAATGCTCAAGGAATACTTTGGCCTCTGCTCAGGGATCACTTCTGGCAGAGTACTTGGGAGATTGTATATAGTGCTGAAAATCAAAGCAGGTCAACCACATGGGAGATTTGGCAACTTAATCCCACACTATCTCTATTTCTTTGTACAAGTTTCAACTCTTTTTTTATGGCAATTACAAATTGGGTAAAGTTTATACATTTATTTTCATTTGTTTAGTTTTAGAGGAGGTTTTAGAGCCTAAATATGCTTAGGCTTCTCCTGGTTCTGCTTAGAGATCATTTCTGACAATTCTCAGGGGGCCATATGTGTTCCTAAGGATATCAAGTGAGTCGGCCATCATGCAAGCCAAGCTCCCTACCTCCTGTCAAATTTCTCCAGCCCCAAAGCTAATGTATTTAAAAGCAATGTGTGGTCAGTAGCATCCGCACAACATTTTAATTCTGCAGATCTGATAGTGCTGCTTTAATATCATAGCAATTGGCTTTTCTTTCTCTACTTGAAATTCTTCCTTATTAGTTTTAAGGATTCAGGCTTAGTCACTTAAGTCATGTGTTTTTCCTATCTTAAAAGAAACTCAACTGTGACCTTAATATTAACTTGTGGGGCCGGAGCGATAGCATGGAAGGCAGGGTGTTTGCCTTGCATGCAGAAGGACAGTGGTTTGAATCCTGGCATCCCATATGGTCTCCCGAGCCTACCAGGAGCGATTTCTTTTTTTTTTTTTTTTTTGTTTTTGGGCCACACCCTGTGACGCTCAGGGGTTACTCCTGGCTATGCGCTCAGAAGTTGCTCCTGGCTTCTTGGGGGGACCATATGGGACACCGGGGGATTGAACCACGGTCCGTCCTAGGCTAGCGCAGGCAAGGCAGGCACCTTACCTCCAGCGCCACCACCCGGCCCCACCAGGAGCGATTTCTGAGCATAGAGCAAGGAGTAACCCCCTGAGCGCTGCTGGGTGTGACCCAAAAACTAAAAAAATAAATAAATAAATAAATAAATAAATTAACTAGTATTCTTGCATTATTTTCTAGATAGGCAACTTAACCAGAAGGGAGGGTGGGAACTGAACAGAGTAGGAGGGAGGTGAGTTATGAACCTTGCCTGAGGCATGTGACCTGTATCTGCTCTGGAACTGGAAGACTCCACATTCCATTTCCTCACTTGACCTTCTAAAAAAGGCACCTGTCCTCTAGTTATTTCCAACTCTGTTGGTTGAGAATTGATTTTTTTCTTGATTTTAACCTATTAAAGTAGACGAAGTATGAAAGATGACACTGCAATTTTGGGGTCTGATTGGGGTTGCTCAGGGCATATTCCTTGCTGGTTCTATGTTCAGAATCTTTCCTGGCTGCCCTTAGGGGAACAGGCAGTGCTGAGGATCAAACTAGGGCCTGCCTAATGCAAATGCCTTAAATCCTGTACTATGCCTCATGCCTCAAGGATTAATTTTTTTTTTGAAAAAAAAAAAAAATAGAAATATTCTTTAATATATCCATAGACTTTGGACCCACAGTACAGCATGCTGGTAGGGTATTTGCCTTGTATGCAGCCAATCGAGGATCTAGCTTCACATTCCCTCATAATGTCCCCTGAGCCCATAACTAGTGATCCAGAGTCCAGAGACAGAAGTAAGGCCTGAGCACCACATGGTGTGGTCCCAAAACAAACACAACAAAATCACCATTTTAGGCTTTACCTCTGAACATTCCAAAGATTATTCAATGATCTTGTGGCCCTCCTTCAGCCAGAAAAATTCTTTTTATCAGTAAAATGGCCATGTGTTCCAACTCTGTTTGAGAAACCTACTTCCAAAGGACTATCAGAACCAAGCTGAAGGTAAGGTCAACCCATTTATTTAGTCTCTTCTAAGCTTCCTGATGTATATTTTTTCCTGGATTCCTATCCACTCAAGAAATTATGCTATAGTTATCATTGTCGGTATTCAATGCAGACCTCTAGGAACATAGGTTTTAAATAAGTTTGTTTTTTATGCCCATTTGTAATAACAAGATCAAGAACACAGTCTTGATTTCTGTGACTAGAAGCACATAGTAATAATGGCAATGGGCCTTCTCTCACGTATTAGTACAATATAAGTTGAAAGTGTTTTGGGCTGGAATGGTAGCATAGCAGTAGGGCAGTTTGTCTTGCATGTGGCTGAGTGGGGACCAAGTGAGGGTTGATCCTCATCATTCTATATGGTCCCCTGAGTGATTTCTGAGTGCAGAGCCAGGAGTAACCTTTGAGCGCCGCTGGTTGTGACCCCCCAAGAAGTGTGACCATCAGAAAGGTACTGTGAAACTCTGTCCAATTAAGGTATTGTTGACGGACAACTCTGTTGCAGTATATTCTATTAACAGTGATCTTCAGATAAAAAAGATCACCACTGTGTTATATTTCACAATCATTAATATTTAGTGTGTACAAGGTGAGAGCACAGCAGGAAAGACAGCCATTTGCCTTGCACATGGACAATCCAGGCTAGATCTTGTCACCAATATGGTCCTTTGAGCCCACAAGGAGTCATCCCTGAGCACAGAATCAGGAGTAAGTTTGAGCACTGCTGTGAATAGACCCACGCAAAAACCAAATAAACAAAACTTAGTGTCTACAGTATACTGGTATTAGTTTCACAACTACAGAAAGGTTAGAGTAGGGGAGTAGATTGCATGAAGCTAGGATGGAACTGGATACATATTTTGCATGCAGGAATGATAACTTTGACCCCAGCACCCTGTGGATCACCAAAGCACTGTTGTGTGTGGCCTTTACACAAGCAGAAAGGATAAAGAGGATGACCATTGAAAGAAAGAGAAATAGGTTTTGCAATTAAATGGATTGTGTGACTTTGCATCAGAGTGTGCCTGAGAGATGAGATAGTATAGGACTAAAGCACTTGTCTTGCATGCAGAACAGCACCATGTCCCCTGAGCACAGAGCCTGGAGTAAGTCCTAAACAATGCTGGGTGTGGCCCCAATTCTAGAAGACAAAAAGAACACAAAAAAGCAAGATAATCATTTACTAGCTTCTAAAATTCCTGGAGAGAAGAATCTCACCAGGTTGATATATTTTACCCTGAAAGTTGTTTTGAAATGGCAGTGGCATTTCCTTGGTACTTTATCTGTCCCTTAGGAGTTCATTGAAATGTTTTGTAAGCAATTTCCTTCTGTTTCTCAGTGACTATCAAGTCTAATGACAAAGGAAAAGGAATCTGGTGGGTTTTTATAAAGAGAACATGCTCTCAGATACAGACAGGACTTTCTGTATTTCCCCATAATCAAAGTGTCCCATAAAAATAAAACTTTGTTGGGCCGGAGAGATAGCATGGAGGCAGGGCATTTGGCTTGCATGCAGAAGGACGGTGGTTCGAATCCTGGCACCGAGCCTGCCAGGAGCGATTTCTGAGCGTAGAGCCAGGAGTAACCCCTGAGCGCTGCTGGGTGTGACCACCCAAAAAAACCAAAACAAACAAACAAACAAAAACCCATTGTATGATATCATAGAGTAATTATTTTGTTTATTTTTATTATTAATTATTATTGTCATCATTATTATTATATTGAGAGTTTTGGCTATTCATAGCAGTTTTCAGTGCTTATTCTTAGCTCTGTACTCTGAGGTTACATCTGGTGGTGCTTGGGATAACCATATATATGTATATACATATATGTGTATGCATGTATATATGTACATATGTGTACAGTGAATTAAAAAATTCAGTGATTTCTTATTCATTTTCCAAATTACTTTGCTACTTGATAAGCTTACTAGACTTTTGCTATGAGACTGATGTGGAGAGGAGGTGGATAGAAGAAATTATAAGGGAGACAGTCCATCTCAGATCAACTTCCTGTTGTCCTTAATTCTTATTTCTAATAATATGTATTGAGAAAATAAAACTTTATTGTCTAAAAATCAGACAGTTAGCTTTGATATTAGTGTACTTTAGCTGAGTTAGGGCTATATAGAAACAAAATAGGAGTTTTTCTTAAAAAGTAGGTTATACAATGTGAAATTTCACATTGAAATCTTTATGCCCTTAGTCATACCTAACTTCCAAGGTTATTAGAAACAGTGAGAAATGAATGAAAGAGGACATGCAATTACCATTCTGTGACTTGAGAAGTTAAGCCACTGTTACCATGGATTCAATGGCTTATTTGTTGTCTAGTTCTTGCAATCCAAGTTCTCAAGCAATACCAGAAGTCTTTAAGTTTATGTACCATTAGCTAATAACCCATGGAGAGTATTTGTAACTTTACCAGTACACCTTTTCTTATAGGCCTGCTGATTTTAGTAGCATGTCCACATTTTTTTAGTGCATAGAGGGTAGCTTTTTGGGGGGCCATAACCAGCAGTGCCTAAGAACTACTGGCAGTGTTCAGGAGCCCATTTGGTGCTTGAGATTGAAACAGAGAGCTCATCCAGTGATGCTCAAGGTCCACTTTTGATGTTGCTCTGGGGATCATGAATTGCCAGGGATCGAACCATCTCCCTTGCTCCTCACCTACAGTTGTTTATTGAGGGGCCATGCCTAGCAGTGCACTGGATTTACTTCTGATTCTTCACTCAAGATCACTCCTGGCAGGACTGAAGGGTCTATATTTGCAGTGCGTGTGATTTGAATTTGTGTCAGCTGCATACAAGGCAAGCGCCCAGCCTGCTCCAGTCTCTCACTTAATCTTACATCTCACTATAGGGGAGAAAAAAAAAATGACAGCATGTAATTTCTCTCCCGATTTTTGAAGTGTTTGAATTTGAGCCCAGGGCCTCACACATGTGCTCGACTTGCAAGCTACATCTCTGACCTCTTTCTTTAGCTTTGACATGGTAAGAAATTAGAAAAAGAAAAAAAGAAAACCACTCACACTGGCTTAAACAAAGAGTATTTATTGACTCGTAAGTAAAGCTTCTGAGGCAGGTGGAGTTCAGGTGAGGTGTACTCAGGACTCCAGTTCTCTTTCTTTGTCCTTTTCTTGACCAGACCCTCTAGCTTTCAGCTTTGTTTTTAATCTGGCTTCCCATATTGTTAGATTATAGCTGCCAGGGCAAATGCAAATGGGGCTACCTGTTTTCTTAATAATGTCTAGGGGAAGTTTAACTTTGAGCTATGTTCTCAGAAGTACTTTCTCATCAGAATTTAGATTGCTATGATTTCTAAGGACTCTAGTTAGAAACCATCTTACCTGAAACTTTAAAAATGTTTTTAGATTCTTAGATTAAATTTAGTAGATCATGAGTGTGGACATGTGTGTTTTAGAATTTCTCTGATTCTGAGGTTTGGACAATTTTGGGAATAAATGATCCAGGCAACCCTCTCTCTCTTTAGTTTTGTTAACTGAAACTCGGATGAGTTTACTTAACCAAGGTGGGTTTCTTCTTGTTAGGTTACATTTCTTTATGTGCATATTATGAGGCAACTATAATAATAGAAGAACTAGTCTTTTACTTGAAAGGTCATTCATGGGTTGCTTCCAGCTTCTGGCTACTGTGAATAGTGCTTCGATGAACCTAGGAACACAGAGTGACAGTTCTTTTTCCCTGCATCTGCCAGCACTGGTTGCTATTCTTTTTTTTTTTTTTTTTTTTTTTTGGTTTTTGGGCCACACCCGGTGACGCTCAGGGGTTACTCCTGGCTATGCGCTCAGAAGTCGCTCCTGGCTTGGGGGACCATATGGGACGCCGGGGGATCGAACCGCGGTCCGTCTCCTTAGGCTAGCGCAGGTAAGGCAGGCACCTTACCTCCAGCGCCACCGCCCGGCCCCAAGGGTTGCTATTCTTGTTCTTTGTGATGTGTGCCAGTCTCTGGTATGAGATGATATCTCATTGTTTTTTTGGTTTGCATCACCCTGATGATTAAGAATGTGGAACATTTTTTTTAATGTACCTTTTGGCCATTTGTTTTTTTGTTTTTTGTTTTTTTTGAGGAAGTGTCTGTTCATCTCTTCTACCCATTTTCTGATAGGGTTGGATGTTTCCCATTAAGCTCTACCAATGTCTAGGAAATTAAGCCTTTATCAGATGGGTTTTGGGTGAGTAATTTCTACCATTCCCTGAACAGTCTTTGTATTCAGGTTATAATTTCCTTTGAGGTGCAGAAGCTTAATGTAGTCTCATTTGTTTATCTTTGCTTCCACTTGCTTATTGATTCACTTTTTTTTGTTTTGTTTTGTTTTTGGGTCAAACCTGGCAGCGCTCAGGGGTTAGTTACTCCTGGCTCTACACTCAGAAATCGCTCCTGGCAGGCTAAGGGGACCCTATGGGATGCCGGGATTCGAACCACTGACCTTCTGCATGCAAGGCAAACACCTTACCTCCATGCTATTTCTCCAGACCCTGATTCACTTTTTTATAGTTTCTCAAAGTTCCCATTTTTTGTTTCCTCCTATTTTATGACTCATCATTAACATATCTTTGCTTATATCTATAACAGTTTGCTCCTTTATCTTGTTCTTGTGCTTTGCAAAAATTTAATCCTGGCTAATATAATTTGCCATTTCTGTATTTCTATTAGGAGTAGGTGAAAAACATCAAACTATGCTGGTTGTACTTTAAATTCCTGAAACTAATATCAGGTGAAGAATCATTCAGATATTTTCTCTCCTCAATGGCTCTTTCTTTGGATAAGGTCATTAATGACTTCCATACTTTTAAATTCATTCCCATATTTTATGTAAGTAATCACAACAAGTAGCTTGTCCTATCTATGAAAAAAAGCCATCAACCATCCCTATTATTCCAAAATTTAAATCTGAAGAGCCAAAGCACAAGCTCGGCTCAACAGCCCAAGTTAAGCTTGTGTTTTGCTTCATGCAGCAGGTTCAGCTTCAATCCCTGGCATCATGTGATACCCTACCTCCATGCTATCTGTCTGGCTCCTCTCCTTTTGCTACTTACTCTTCCATGTTTTTAGGACACAAGTTAGATCATTTCACTGCAAAAACTCCAGTGATTTATGTTACAGTAGTTTTTTGGAAATAGGAGTATAAGATCTCTCTCTCTCTCTCTGTTTTTGTTTTTGGTCCATATTCAGTAATGCTTAGGGCTTTCTCCTAGCTATGTGCTCAGAACCACTACTGACAGGGCTTGGGGGACCATATGGGATGCCAGGGATTGAACCTGGATTGATTGCATGCAAGGTAGTGCCCTACCCACTGTACTATTGCTCTGGCTTCTATAAGATTTTTTTTTTGCCACACCCAGAAATGCTCAAATATTACTCTTTGTTCTGCACTTAGAAATCACTCCTGGGGGGCCTGGCGGTGGCGCTAGAGGTAAGATGCCTGCCTTGCCTGCACTAGCCTTGGATGGACTGCGGTTCGATCCCCCAGTGTCCCATATGGTCCCCCAAGCCAGGAGCGACTTCTGAGCGCATAGCCAGGAGTAACCCCTGAGTGTCACCGGGTGTGGCCCAAAAACCAAAAACCAAAAAAAAAAAAAAAAAAAAAGAAATCACTCCTGGTAGACTTGGGGAAATCATATGGGATACTGGTATTGAACCTGGGTTGACTGCGTGCAAGGCAAACACCCTCCCTGCTGTTCTATCATTTGGGCCCCTATAAGATGTTTGTTTATTTATTTATTTATTATTTAATTTTTTTTCCACAAACATATTTCAAAAATACACACCCAGCAGCACTCAGGGGTTGCTCCTGGCTCTGCACTCAGAAGTTTTTCCTGGCAGGCACGGGGGACCATATGGGATGTCGGGACTTGAACCACCGTCTATCCTGGATAGGCCACGTGCAAGGTTAATGCCCTACTGCTGTGCTATCACTCTGGCCCCCTGTAAGATAGATATTTATTAAAATCAATGTCCATCAGGAAAGGGTGCAGCCAGGGGTCATTTGTGACAAGGCACTGGTCACTTGGAGGGAAGCTCTTTGAGCAGATACGCCTGTGAGAGTGCTCCTCGCTAGGTTGAAGCAACTGTTTTCAGGTGCTCACTGTGTGGCTTTGGGGATAGCAGGACTTGGTTAAAAGCTCCTTTCTCCAGTTTCTTTCCTTTGAGATGGGATCTAAGAAGCTTAGAGCAGACAGAAAGTGCTGTCCTGGAAGGGGGTCTGATAAGCCATCTTGATATTAAAAGTTGCTTCGCATTTTGTGAAAGTGTTCTAGAGTTTTAGATTTTTTGTTTGTTTGTTTTTGGTCACACCCGGCAGCGCTCAGGAGTCTCTTCTGGCTCTAAGCTCAGAAATAGCTCCTGGCAAGCTCAGGGGACCATATGGGATACCGGATTTGAACCCCACCATTCTTCTGCATGCAAGGCAAATGCTCTACCTTCATGCTATCTCTCTTGCCCTTAGAGTTTTAGATTTTGATTTATTTTGGAGCCACACCTGAAATTACTCTGGGATTACCCCTGTCTCTGTGTTAAGGAATAACTTCCAGTGGTGCTTAGGGACCATATGTGGTTTTAGGAATGGAAGCTGGATTGGCTATGTACAGAATAATTTCCTTTCCAGCTGTCCTGTCCACATAACCCCTGAGTTAATGTCCTTTTCATATCTCACAGGGAGACTCTTGCTCTTTTCCCAAAAGAGTTTTTACTTTGAGACATATGAAGATTTTTGGCCTCAGAAAATTTCTGACTTGCCTTTTGCTTCCTAACAGTCTTAACATCATTACTATTTTCCTGATGGTTTTCCCTATTTTTTCCTGATCACCCATCACCAACATAATGTACCCAATTTTCCTTACATTTTTTTGGTCTTCCTTCCCAAAGATGTAAGTTCCATGAAGGCAAATATTATTTCCCCTTCTCTTAACTCATTGCTTTAGTATCCAGGCAAGGACAAAGTAGGAAGTCTAAAAAATGTAGATGAACGATAGAGTAGATTAATACCTTCATGGATGTACAGACTAAGGGAATTCCCTACTAGGTTCCATCCACGCTAGGGATGACCCATCAAGGTTTTCATAGAGAAGACCAGACATTTATCAGCAGCGACTATTTCTCACTATTTGACTCACTTTTCCCCAATTTTCTGCCCCTTCACCCCTGCACTGGTGATTCCCAGTGAGAAAAGACAAATCTGTATCAGTCTTTGTAATTCTCATTCCAGTCACTTGGTTACACTGGTAGAATTCCCTTTGCTTGTAGAATGGATCATTTCCCTCCTAATTTTAAGGAAAGATTTGATACAGTAGCTTTGCAAAAGATAAGCCCAAGTTTTTAGACATGTTAGTGAGCTGTCATTCTCTGTTTAAACAGAACACAAAAGAAAACTGTCTGTGGCCTCACAGTGAAAATGGCCTCCACCAGACAAAAGGCCGCCTTTGAGGAGGGGTGTGGTTTCCCAGCAGTGTGGACTGTGCTGGAAAGAACATTATGTGTCAAGTGGGACATTCACGGGTCTTGTTTCTGATGAAGGAAAATGGTCTCAAACTCTGAGGGGGCTCAGCCTGCTGAAAATGCCCACAGCAACTTGTCCTTCGACATAATCCTTCTTCAGACATTTTTCTTTCAAGGAATCCATTAGTACCATGACCAAATAGATTAGAGACAGAAGAAAAGTTCATATACACATATATGGAAGAGAATTGGGGGGTGTGTGAGTTAAATTATTATTGCTAATGTTTTTGGGAAGACTTTCTGAAAATCTAGCTATCTTAAGGTGTTCACAGGTGGTAGAAAACCCACTTCATTGTAGTTCTGAATTTGATGAATAAGAGTAAGGAACCATGATTAGAACCTAGAGCTTAATTCTTTGATCATAGCCAGCAATAGTAAAGTAATGCTTTGTTGGCAATTTCCAATAAATTACCAAAAATAGATTTTGCAACTAAAAACATGGTCATTTTGGCATTTACTCCTTCCTTTACTAATTACATGTGGATTGAGATCTTACTTATCATGCTTGATTCTACAAAGGACTGAGATTTCTACAGCATAAACCCACCCCAACTCTTGAGCTGAGTACATTTCTATTGGGTCCTAGTTGTCTTTCTTTATTCTTAGGGTAGGTGCTGTTTCCTGCCCAAATGGATTTCTCCTATATTACCATTCTATTCTCGGCAAATACCCTTGTGTGTGTATATATACATATATAAGTACCATATATAAGTATATGTATCTAAGTACCAAATATATATGTTAATTCAAAGACATTTATATATATATGTTAATTCAAATTCAAAGACCCTTACAGAATTAGGATTCTTTTTTGGGCAGTATGTTTTGGGGCTATCCCTGGTGG
Organism: Suncus etruscus; assembly: GCF_024139225.1. Lineage (NCBI taxonomy): Eukaryota > Metazoa > Chordata > Mammalia > Eulipotyphla > Soricidae > Suncus > Suncus etruscus. The sequence continues at coordinate 97,248,862 of NC_064852.1, forward strand.
TAGTTAGGCTCTACTAGTGGAATCCAATGTGTTGTTGAAGATAGAACTAGGAGGGCCAGTCATAGCAAGGGAGGTGCCTTACACTCAGTACTATCTCTCTATCTCTTTGGTCTAAGAGTTCTTTCCTAAGTTGTCTTTAGTGCCTGATACACACTTCTGAGCAGGTAACTTTTTTTTTTTTTTTTTTTGGTTTTTGGGTCACACCTGGCGGTGCTCAGGGGTTACCCCTGGCTGTCTGCTCAGAAATAGCTCCTGGCAGGCACGGGGGACCATATGGGACACTGGAATTTGAACCAACCACCTTTGGTCCTGGATTGGCTGTTTGCAAGGCAAACACCGCTGTGCTATCTCTCCGGGCCCCTGAGCAGGTAACTTACCTGATAGGGCGGAATGATAAAATTAAGTATATTTCATCCTTAGTACATTTATTTCAAAAGGTTTAAAAATGTATTTTGCTAAGTAGAGCAAAATTGCTAGACAATTGCAAGCCAGAAAAAAATTTGCTAGATAAAGCAGTAGATTAAAAAAAAAAAGAAAATTTGGGCTGGAGTGGTGGCACAAGCACTAGGGCATTTGCCTTGCATGTGCTAACCTAGGATAGATCGCGGTTCAATTCCCCGAAGTCCCATATGGTCCCCCAAGCTAGGAGCGATTTCTGGGCGCATAACCAGGAGTAACCCCTGAGCATTACCAGGTGTGGCCCAAAAGCCAAAAAAATTTTTTTTAAATATATATTTTGAAGATGAGCCTTTATGGGCTGGAGAGGCTGGTAAGGCACATGCTTTGTACCTGGCACCTCATATAGTCTTTTATTTGTTGCCAGGGGTGGTTGCTGAACACAGAAACTGATTAAGTTCTGCACATTTGGGTATGTTCCCCTATAAATATTTATTAAAGATCGTTTAGTATAGAAAAAATGCTTTCTAGATATGAATTCAAAGTACAAGAACAGGCTAAGAAAAGTAACTCTGCAAGTTTGATGACATGTTTGCATGTAGGAGACCCAGATTTTGATTCTTAGCACTGCATAGTACGCTGAGCACCAAATGCATTGACTGAGAGATGTTTGCATGCCCAACTCTTTACTTTAAAAAAAAAAACAAACAAACTATTGTTACAAGTTTTGTTGAGGGAGGGCACTGATTCTAAGGAAAATGTGTGGAGAGAGGAAGAGAGGGAGGGAATATAGGGAAAGAGGGGAGATGGTAAGAAAGACCAGAAAATAAAGAAAATTCAATCCTACAGAAGGGAACAGACATCCCTGAGTGGGGTGATGAAGGAGGCTGCTTTCATGGAGATGATGGTGATGGAGAGGCATTTGTCATTGTGCACAAATCCTCAAAATGCCTTTTGGCTCCATGGCTTCCCTGCCAAAGATATTTGCTTTCCTTATCACTAGAGCTGGTTCCTTAGAGTAAGCCATTGTCTCCTCCTGAAACACTGGTTAAAGTGCAGAAAATCTTTACTATGGTATGATTAAGTCATCAGTGCTTAATTTTTTTTTTTTTTTGCCTTTTGACCACACTTGGCTGTTAAGGCTTACCTGGCAGGCTGGGGGCCCATATGGGATGCAGGGAATCAAATCTGGGTCCCTTCCAGGTAGTCCGCATGCAAGGCAAATGCCCCATCGCTGTGCTATCTCTCTGGTCCCAAAGTGAGCTAACTTTAAACTTTGCCTAAATAAGCTTTGTAGGGAAAAGGACTTTAGTGTTTTCTTCTGATGGCTATATGGGGAATTTCTGCTGTGGATCTATCAAAAAAGCCTCAAAGAGATTTTCTTGCTGTTTAATTTGGCTTTTGTTTATCCAGGACGATGAAACATTATTGTTAAAATAGTTTACATACCAACAAAGTTGCAAGTCTATCCATCATTCCTTAAAATTTTATCAACGGCAGATGAGATTGAATTTTTGCCTTTAATATAAGTGGCAGCTATATATTTTTCTGAGCATAATGATGACTATTGATCGGAAGTACTGTCTTTTTGTCTTTCATGAACCACATTCAGCAGTGGTAATGGATTAATTATTCCTGACTCTGCTCAAGGTTCACATTTGGCAGTGCTTAGAGGACCATGTAGTGCAACCTATTGAATGTGGGCCTGCAGCATGCAAAGTATGCTCTGACCATTCAGACATATTTCTGGCTAGAAAATCTTGTATTTTTCTTTCTTTCTTAATTTGTTATAAAAATTCAAATAAATACAGCAAGATAACATTTCCAAAATCAATTGTTAAATGGTTAATTTTTATGTACCAATCTTTTTTTTTTTTTTTTTTTTTTTTTTTTTTTTTTGTTTTTGGTTTTTGGGCCACACCCAGTAACGCTCAGGGGTTACTCCTGGCTATGTGCTCAGAAGTTGCTCCTGGCTTGGGGGACCATATGGGACACCGGGGGATCGAACCGCGGTCCGTCCAAGGCTAGCGCAGGCAAGGCAGGCACCTTACCTTTAGCGCCACCGCCCGGCCCTTATGTACCAATCTTTCCAGTTCACCTCTGACAGAAAAAAATTGACTTCTTCCCTGATATTTGGTGCAGTGAGGTGTTGAAAGAATTTGCTAAATAATCATTGGAGGCAAAGATTCTAGTGAAAAACAAAAATGCATGGTTTAAAAATTGAAAGTCTTAATTGGAAGACAGTAAAACTTGGATGAGGTCTGTAAATAATTAAACCCAACAGCAAGGAAAAGAGAAAAGTTGGGGATTGAACTAAATGGGATTCGAATTAAAAGGAATAAATATTGCATTGAATTACTTTCATTGCTTTTCTTGTGGTCTTTAACAGTTGTTGTTGATTGTGACTGTTCAAGAAAATTCACCCTTACTGATTTAGTTTTCAAGCATTTTTCTGACATTGAAGGCAAGAGAAAAGATAGGAATGCAGTTAGGAATCATTCCATTTAGCAGGTCTAAGCCTGATTTGTCATAGTGACCTGGGACTTTGGTCTGCTGCAGAACCTTCTCAGACTATGGATGTGTTGGTAGATTGATCAAAGACACTCATTCTATTTTTCTTGTATGGGCAACTGGATTGACAAGAGAGATATTAGATAACTATTATTTTCTTTGACTCTGTGTGTGTGTGTGTGTGTGTGTGTGTGTGTGTGTGTGTGTGTGTGTGTGTGTGTGTGTTTGGTGCTCAAAGGTACTCCTGGCTCTGTGCTCAGAAATCATTCCTGGGGGGCAGGAGCTGTGGCGCAGCGGTAGGTCATTTGACTTGCACAAGGCTGACTTAGGATGGAATGTAGTTCCATCCCCTGGCGTCCCATATGGTCCCCCAAGCCAGGAGCTTTGACCTCCTGTTCTTAATTTTTCTACATGTAAAGAAGGGAATAAGATTTTATAATTCTCTTAGGGGTAAGCTTTATATAATATATATAGGCACTAGTCTTCGAAGTGCTTAGTCTTAAAACAACCAAAACTAAAATAGACTTTAGTTCTATACGTCTTAATGCCTTATATATTTGGATGATCATACTCTGCAGCTAGAAGAGAGCAGTTCACTCACCTAATTTTTCCACCTCCATTTGTTTAGACTGTTTTTTTTTTTGTGGTCACATCTTCTGAATAAAGATTTAAAATTATTTTCTTTAGGATTTAAACTTTTTATTTTGAAAACTTTATATTTTTTTAGTTATGTTTTGTCTACATTTTTGTTAAAAATTTATAGTTAATTTTTGAATATTTAAAAATTGTTTTAGGATTGTAAGACTGTTTTTCTTTCATAAAAATGGAGGAAAGATGAGAAAGATAGCAGCTCCCGTAGAGGAACCATTTGTAATAAGAGAAATTTCCTCAAGCTTGGGTTGTTGCTAGATTGGAATTTACAAAGAAAATACAAGAACTCTGCTTGAGGTAGGCAGAAGTTTTCTTTTTTATTTAACATTTTACTCCCTTAAAATCTGGGAAATGATTAATGTTTTTTAGAGAAAATTGAGTAGTTAATTAACTGGTAATTAGGCGTCTTAACCAATTAACTCCTTGTTAACAATTTCTATCAATTTTGTGAATAAGTGACTAAAATTGGTAAATTTTACTCCTAAGATTAAAGATTGTTTTCTGTTTTATTTTTTTTTTTGTTTTGTTTTTTTTTGTTTTTGGGCCACACCCTGTGACGCTCAGGGGTTACTCCTGGCTATGCGCTCAGAAGTTGCTCCTGGCTTCTTGGGGGACCATATGGGACGCCGGGGGATCGAACCGCGGTCCGTCCTAGGCTAGCGCAGGCAAGGCAGGCACCTTACCTCCAGCGCCACCGCCCGGCCCCTGTTTTCTGTTTTATTTTTTAATTTTTGGATCACACCGGCAGTGCTCAGGGGTTACTCCTGGCTCAGAAATGGCTCCTGCCAGGCTCAGGAAGCCATATGGGATGCCAGGGACTTAACCCAGGTTTGTCCTGGGTTGGCTGTGTGCAAGGCATGATTTATTTTTATTAATGATCCATTAAAAATGTTTTCCTCATCCTTTTCTTCCTTTTCAGCTTTCCACTTGTAAGAAGAGAGATCTTTTTGTTATTTTTTGTTTGTTTGGGGGCTGCACCTGGCAATGCTCAGTTCCTGACAGTGCTGGGGGTCCATATAGGACAGGTTGGTTGCATGCAAGGCAAGTGTACTTACTACCTGATATAATATCTCTTTGGCCCCAAGTAGAGATCTTAAATTCTCTCTGGTTTGAGGAAAACATTTAATATCTGGCTTAAAAAAATCCAGGCCATAGAGCAAATTTTGGGGGGGGAGCACACCCAGTGACGCTCAGGGGCTACTCCTGGCTATGTTCTCAGAAATTGCTCCTGGCTTGGAGGACCTTATGGGATGGCAGAGGATCGAACCGTGGTGCGTCCTAAGTTAGTGCATGCAAGGCATATGCCCTACCGCTTGAGCCACCACTCCAGCCTCCAAAGAACATTTTTTGCTCCTTCATCTTAGCGTATTTTGCAACAATGATTTAGGAAAGGGAAATTAGTAGGTAAATTGTCCATGGAATATTAAAGGAAATGTGCCTTAGTATATGATGGTAATAAGCTTTTACAACTATCTTTGTATATTTTTCTAAGAGAAATGAAGATTATAATAAAATGAAATAGTGCTTGGCTTTTAGCTAGACATAAACTTTTTTTTTTTTTCATTTTTGCAACAAACTTGGCAATGCTCAATGACTATTCTTGACTCTGCTTAGCTATCAGTCGTGATGGTGCCTGTGGGATCATATGTGCTACTGGGATTCAAACCTAGATCACTGGGATGCAATGCAAAAACCTTAATCCACTATTATATTTGTCCCGATTTTGCTAATTTTAAGAATATTTATTATATTGAGATGAAGCAATAGCACAGTGATAGGGCATTTGCCTTACAATATGGCCTACCCAGGATAGACCTGGATTCGATTTTTGGCATCTCATATGTCCCCCTAGCCTACCAGGAGTGATTTCTGAGCACAGAGCCAGGTGTAATCTCTGAGCACTGCCAGGTAGGGTCCCAAAACCAAAAAAAATTTATGAAAATTCACTTTTGCTTATGTACTATTATTAAGCTTTGGTCTTTAATAAAATATTTGAGTTGAAGTAGTACATTATGTCCTGTTCTTTCAAATATTCCATTGTATTTTCTGAAAGGCATTGAACACGCAGGGGATTTACATTGTTGACACATAGTTGTTTAACATTGTTTGTAGAACTATTGATATTTAATATTAAAAATGATCTTGAATAATGTTTGAGCAAGTATTTGCATCTTATCAGAAATTCTCTGCTATAATTCTCACTAATCTTATGGCAAACAAACAGAACTATGGGGTTCTTTCTATTTTTACAAAAGGCATAATTTTGGCCTTGTTCATTTTTTTTACTCTTCACCTACCATAGGACCCCCAATTTCCAAGGTCTACCCTAGACATATGGGCCAAATGTAGTTATGTGGAACAGTGTGTAGTGTTGTATATATAAGTATGGGACACTTACTATATCTGAGCTTTGATTTTTGGTTGCTAATGATTTAGACTTTGCGGGTTCCTAGGACTATTTAAAATATGTTGTGAACGTAGAAAGTTATGACACTTGGCAAGGATTCAGTAAACACTGGGCCCCACAGGAACCTGAAGTTGAATCATTCATAGTTGACCAACTCTTGGTCAGGTCAGTGCAGCTGAGCAGCTACCATGCTGTGGTCTTTGAAATTATGCAACCACATGTCAGATTGGATCCATAGAATTTACTGTGGGAAAAGATTTTTCTTTTCTAAAGAGGTGAAACTGTTAGTAAGGAAGCAATAATAAGGAACTATTAGAAATAAAGTAACCATATGTCACATTCTATCCATAGAACTTGCTGTGGGAAAAAGTTTTTTTTCTTAGTTAAAGGAGGTGAAACAATAAGAAGCAATAGAACTTAGCTTCTTCCGCTGTGATTTGTGAACCCATGGAAGCCACAAAAATATAAATTTAATTTAAAGCAAATTTGCTTATAATTTATCAGCAGTAAATGTTTGACCTATTTTTGACCTATTTTTTATTTCTAGATAATTGGATTGTATAAAGTGTATTCTTATGCAAAATGGAATAAGGAGTGGAAAAAGTTTTAAAAAGCCTAGTTCTAAAACATAACTATGAAAATATTTGTGAACCACAATGATTTAAATAAAAATATAATAAAAAGGGACAGTTCTAGAAGACAGGCATTATAACCTATTGCAAGGACTAAGCTCTCAGAATCTCCAAATGTAGTCTCAAACAAACCCAAATAAAAAAAACCAAAACAAAGGATACTTAGACTTTTGCATCTCCTATATCTAGGTAAAAATGAATTCAAGTTAGTTTTCATATTTGTAAGGGATACTAAGAGAGGCTTTTATAGAAAGGTAGTTTTTTATCCCCCTATCTGAGAAAAGAAAACACAAAATTCTTACTTGACTATCTGTCTATGCTTAGTTCAGATCATTTATTCGTCCTTAGTAAAACTCCCTGGAAGAGTATTTAGAAATGCGTTCATGTATTTTTTGGGGATGCCTGATAGTCACTGCTAGTGTGAAAAAGGCAGAGGACAGGGATATTAAACTAATTGTATATGTAGGATAATTCCACAGGAGACTCTCTGGCCCCAAATATCCAAGTATGAGTAACACTGAAAGTACGACTAATACTTACTGGAAGATCCTACTTAATTGCGAGACTACAGTGACTATAACCAGATATGAGTCATAACTATAGTGGTTAGTCCTTCTTCAGTCTTGGGGAATAGAGACCAATGAGCTAAAAAAGGCAAGAGTGGACTGTTTGAATCTTGCCCATTTGACTCTAAATGCAATTATTTCCTTGAGTTTTGTTCTAGATATAGTTAGTTTTTACTAAATATATGCTGAACGTATTAAAATGCAATGATCACTTTTAATAGGTAAAGGAGAAATACATGTAGTTTCCTTACCTCAGAGTATACCTCCTGAAAATGTTTCTTCTAGTTCAATAGCATGAAAACATTGAAAATATCACCTCAAATTGTTTTTTGAAATATAGAAAGTGGGGGCCAGAGAGATAGCACAGCAGTAGGGCATTTGCCTTAAATGCAGAAGGATGGTGGTTCAAATCCTGGCATCCCATATGGTCCCCTGAGCCTGCCAGGGGCGATTTCTGAGCATAGAGTCAGGAGTAGCCTCTGATTGCTGCCCGATGTGACCCAAAAACCAATATATATATATATATATATATATATAGTGTTTTAAATTTGCTTAAAAACAGGGTGACTTGGGGATGGAGTGATAGCGCAGTAGGTAGTGCTTTGCAAACAGCAGACCCAGGCTCAATCCCCAGCATCCCATATGGTCCCCCAAGCCTGCCAGGAGTAACTGCTGAGCACAGAGCCAGGAGGAACTCAAGTGCCACTGGGTGTGCCAGAAAAACCAAACAAAAAAAGTGACTTTATATAGAGTAGAGAATATTGGGGCTGTAGAGATAGCATGGAAGTAAGGTGTTTGCCTTTCATGCAGAAGGTCATCGGTTCAAATCCCGGCATTCCATATGGTCCCCCGTGCCTGCCAGGAGCAGTTTCTGAGCATGGAGCCAGGAATAACCCCTGAGCACTGCCAGGAGTGAACCCCCTCCCCAAAACACACACACACACACACAGAATATTAATAGTCAGACAGTTGCTTCATAAATAAATATCTGGAATATTTATTTACTTTTGTGGAGCTACTCATGGCTTTAGAGGATGCACTGATTATGCAAATTTCCTTTTGTGAAATCAAACTTATTCTTGGTTCTTCTCAGGGATTACTCCTGGCAGTGTTCAGAGAACCATTTGTGGTGTTAAGGATTGAGCTCAGACTGGCCACATGCAAGGCAAATGCTTCAATGAACTATCTCTGCAGTCTAACATTTGTTATTATTTTATTTTTTTTTTTTGCGTATGTGTGGGGTGAGGTGGGGGCATTTGAATCACACCCAGCAGTGCTCAGGGGTAACTTCTGTCTCTGCTCAGAAATCACTCTTGGCAGGTTCAGAAGACCAGATGGGATGCTGGGATCCAACCTGGTTCTGTCCCAGGTCAACCACATGCAAGGCAAACATCCTACTCCTGTGTTATTGCCGGACCCCAGCATAACATCTTTGTATATTAGGACATGTGGGAGTAATACACAGCACTGTTTTGGAAGTGCCTGACATTTTCCCACCTTTGTGCTTGAATCCTGTTATCTTCTTCTGCCCTCTCGCTTAGAACCACTTATTGTAGCTTAAATGTGTCTTCCTCCAGAATCTTTCCTGCTTTCTGTTGAATGTTATCTGACCCTTTCTCACAGCTCTTATCATCATACCATAAATTAAAATTATTTATGTGTGTTCTTATCTCTTCCTCCAGAAAAGAACCACGAATACTAAAAGTTAGTATGCCTGTCTTCTCTGGTCTCCTGGGTCTGGCACAGTGCCATGTATGACTCAAGAGAAGAGTCAAGTTTAGGAAAAAGAACTGTTAGTTGTAGTAAAGCAGCTCTATCCTCCATGGGAATAACAACATGTTCTTCTCTGAACTTCTCTTACAGAAAGGATTTTGTTCGGCTTAAACACAGAAGCATTTCTCTCTCACTTTTTTGGGGGCCACATCTGGTGGTGCCTGGGGGTTATTCCCAGCACAGTGCTTGGTGTTGGTGACTGAACACACCTCTCAATGTAAAGAATTTAAACTATCAACCCAAGTCTGTTGCATTTATAAGGTAAAAAAAATTGGCCCATTCCCATGGTTTATTCTGGTATTGTTTTTTATTGAATAAAGTGTACATTCATCTTTGAGTACTCATTTTTCTATCATTTGGATATGCCTTCCAAAAACTGGCTTTTTTTTTTTTTTGCTTGTTTTTGGGCCACACCTGGTGAAGTTCAGGAGTTACTCCTTGTAATATGCTCAGAAATCTCTCCTGGCATGGGGGACCATATGGGATGCCAGGGATCGAACCCAGGTTCATCCTGGGCAGCTGCGTGCAAGGCAAAAACCCTACAGCTGTGCTATCTCTCTGGTCCCTAAATTTCAGTTTAATACCCCCCCTAAATTTATTGTAAACTGTTCTAAGTGGCTCCTTTTCTGTAGAGTTGCATATGTACATGTAAAAATGAAGGTATAGAAAAAAAATGAAGGTATATTTCAAAAATATTTTAGAATTTTAAATTTACCATTATATATATATGCCCCTGGACAATCATTTTAAAGAAAAATTCGAAAGGTTATCTGACATTCTTTTGTTTTCATCCCATATTTTGTGGTGTTTAGAGTTCACTCTTGGTTCTGTGGTCAGGGCACTCCTGATGGTGGTGCTTAAGGCATCAAACTGAGCTCAGTTGTGGCCTAGGCAAGCACGTCAATCCTTGTCCTATCTCTCTGGTCCTGTCATTATGTTTGAATCCAAGGTCCAGAATGACCACCAGCAAATAGATCTTTGTGTATTTCTTTTCATTATAATTGATGCAACATGGTTAGAGGAGTATATTCAGTTATGTTATGCTTATGTTGTGAACAGTTACCCCCTCTCCAACACAGTGATTCTTTTTTTGGGAGGGGGATATTGTGACACACCAACTAACTCTTTTTTTTAGTTTTTCGGGCCACACCCGTTTGATGCTCAGGGGTTACTCCTGGCTAAGCGCTCAGAAATTGCCCCTGGCTTGGGGGGACCATACAGGACACCGGGGAATCGAGCCATGGTCCTTCCTTGGCTAGCGCTTGCAAGGCAGACACCTTACCTCTAGCGCCACCTTGCCGGCCCCATCCAACTAACTCTTAACATGTCAATTAAGAGTTGGCTGCTTGCAAGGCAAGCTTGTTACTACAGTATTTATATTATCTCTTAGAAGACCGCCCTGCTTCTTCGTTCAATACCCAGCAATTGAAGGTTATTTTGATATTCCCATAGAGTCAACAAGAACACCTATATTCTTGCTCTTCTGTCTTCTGCTGGTGGCTTTCATCTCTAAGGTTCTCTCTTGTATAAAAAAAGTCACATGTTGAGAGGAAGGGATGGAGGAGGGAAAAGAAGGACTTGCCTTCTCCCTTGAAATGAGATTTCTCAGAAGTGCTATATAACATTGCTGCTTGGATTTTATCTTGTTGATTAAGACTTAGTCCCCTGACCATCCTTAGATGAAATCTGGGACATATCTTCACCCAGATTCATCTAAGATGCATTATATTTGATCTAGAGATGTCACTAAATTCTCCTGAGAAACCCTTTGAGTTTATTATAGCTGGCCTGTGTTTTTATGGAAAAATGCTATCTCATTGCTGACGCAAATTTTCTGACACCAATAAAGATGGCCGGTACATATACCAGAACTGATATGGTATAACGTTATGAGTCCTGATATGGTACCACCTCCTATGGGCCCCATAAGTCTTGTGAGGATGATATATTTTTTTTTTTTGGTTTTTGGGTCACACCCTGTGACGCTCAGGGGTTACTCCTGGCTATGCGCTCAGAAGTTGCTCCTGGCTTCTTGGGGGACCATATGGGACGCCGGGGGATCGAACCACGGTCCGTCCTAGGCTAGCGCAGGCAAGGCAGGCACCTTACCTCCAGCGCCACCGCCCGGCCCCAGTGAGGATGATATTTGGGCATTAGAAAATGCCTAAAATTCCACTGTTATGAAATTTATTTATTTGAGGCTTTCTATTTTCTGTTAAAATTGAAAATGCACAAACTCTGAGGACCATAGGGAGAGTGCAACAGCTTGAGCACATGCTTTGCCAGTGGAAGTCCTGAGTTTAATTTTTAATACCACATGGTCTCCACAGTATCTCTGGGGGTGTTTCCTAAACCAGAAAACAATAAAGAAAATATAGATTACTTGAACTTTGCTGTGAATCAATTTACTTGCTTATTTGGGAGCAGGTTTTTTTTGGGGGGTGGGGCAGATGGGGAAGGGGCACAGGGTGTAGCCATAATTCTTGTTACATTCTGGGAGTACAAAGGTCATCTTTGAATACACTGCAAGGGCATTTTTAAAAATTATTAATATTGTGCTCGCTTCGGCAGCACATATACTAAAATTGGAATGATACAGAGAAGATTAGCATGGCCCCTGTGCAAGGATGACACGCAAATTCGTGAAGCATTCCATATTAAAATTATTAATATTTTTATGATGGGATGTGGCATGGTTTGTGCCATACCTATTGTTACCATCACTGGGTTTTGCTCAGGAGTGACCCAGCAATGTTTAGGGATTCTAACTGGGGTCCACAGATGCAAGGCAAGCATCTTAACCCCTGTACTATTTCTCCAGTTCCTATCATAATGTACTTTTTTTTTTTAGTGAAACAAAATTGTTTTTATTGAAAGTTATGTAGGTAATGACGAGAGGAAAGAGAGGAATATGTGTTCAAGATCAAAAGGTTTTTCCACAGTGGAAAAGGCCTATCACATTTTTTTTTTCAAAGAACATACTTGTGGCATTTTTTTTATTATAAAGAGAAAATCTAGATAATTTCTTTAGTGCTTTAAGGAAGAATTTGAAATGGCTTGTTTTAAACCTAGAACTGGGGGAATTTTTGAAACATCTCAATGAAAGTTGTTTAGTTTGGTTTCAGTTGATAAAAGTCTAATTTCTTAAACTCAAATCTATGTGATATTTTGAGCCATTGAGGTCTATGAGACCTTTCTTATGGCTCTTAAAAGATAAGATAACCATGTCCAAGTTTAATGTGCAGTATGATTTGAGGTCTATTTGGAGGATATTTATTTTTTATTTTTGTATGTTTGTTTGTTTGGGGGGCACATCTATTGGTGTTTAGGGGGTTACTCTTGACTCTGCACTCAGGAATCATTCCTGGTCGGTTCAGGGAACCATATCAGATACTGGGGATTGAACCTAGGTCAGTCACATGGAAGGCAAATGCTCTACCAATTGAACTCTCTGGCCCCCCTATTCTCTCTGGCCCCCCTATTTTTTTTTACTTTTGAATGATATGCTAAAAAATACTATATGAAATTTTAGAGGATCACAGGAAAGTGATCTAGAAGACAAAATAAAAATGCTCTTACTAGAATATTAAAAAATACAAAAAAATGCATAAAGGAGAAAGTAAACTTGTGACAGGCTGAGACCTGGTGTTATCTTGACTGGTTGTTCCTAGAATAAATCTTGATTTTCAGTCTTGTCTTCTTTACACTGGACTTAATCAATGGAGATTTTGTTTATGGGCAAAGATAAGTCTTAGACCAGGGGTCTCAAACTCAATTTACCTGGGAGCCTCAGGAGGCAAAGTGAGGGTGAGGCAGGGCCGCATAAGGGATTTCACAAAAAAAGTCCTCAAACATCATTATTAACAGTTTTAATTATTTCTTCTGAACATGAATAGAACATTGAGTGAAGATCATCAACAGTTCTTCTGAACATGGCATATTTTGCCTATTCCTTGCTGCCAGAGACTTGACAGTGCTTCTTCTCACAAATTTGAACCACTTTTGGCTTTAGAGAGGAAGCAGTTGAGACCCTCAGTATGGCTTGAAGATGATCATCATTAAGTCTAGACCTGTACTTTGACTTATTGAAGTTCAATGTGGAGAATAACTTTTCACACAAATATGTGCTCCCAGAAAGGCACATGGTGTGCTTGAACATTCGGGAAAGCTCAGGGAAGCTGGGAGGCAATTCTCTCAAAAATTGCCCATGCATGTCTGCTTTTCCACTAATCTCCCTAAACTTGGCTTTGAGATCAGAGTTGCATTTCAGGTCAATGAGCTCCATTTGAGCACAGGAGGGGCATCTTGCACATCAAAGGAAAAGGGGTCCACAAAAATTTGGAAAGTGTCTCTGTGCTTTTTGAAGTCTGCAAATTTGTGATCAAATTCCTTCTCTAGCTTAAAAATAGCATCAACATATTTCTCACCACTGAATGGTATGCCTGCATCCACAAGTTCCTTGCATGCTGGGAAATGGCAAAGGTTTGTCTGAGAGAGCTGGGATTTCCATAACACAAGTTTTGTGGAGAATGCTCTCATGTTGTCATAGGCAGCACTGATAAGCTGCCTATAAGGGCCTTGTAACATCTTGTTTAGTACATTCAGCTTATGTGTGATGTCAACAAGAAAAGCTAAATCCATGAGCCATTTATGATCACTCAACTCAGAAACAGCATTCCCATCCTTCTCCATGAAGGCTTTCACTTCTTCTCTCAACTCAAAAAAATCTTTTCAGGACATTTCCCCTGCTGAGCCAACGTACCTGGGTGAAATAGAGCACATCTCCATATTCTGACTCCATTTCCTCTAAAAAAGCACGGAACTTCCTGTGCTTTAAGCCCCTGGATCTGATTTGGTTGATGCATTTCACAACAACAGACATCACATTGTCACACGGCAGGCATTTACTGCAAAGGACCTGCTGATGGATAATGCAGTGAAGAGCAATGGCCTTCTCTACACCCTCTTCAAGTGTTTTGTGAACAAGTGCCACCAGTCCATTTTTTCTCCCTGTCATCGATGGTGCTCCATCGGTTATTATTCCAACAAACCTCTTCTATGGCTAACCTGCATTCTCAATGGCATCACACAGATGCCGAAATATCTCATTAGCAGTGGTCTGGCCATGCACTGGAATTATTGTGAGCAGCTCCTCTGTCAATTCAAAATTGCAATCAACACCACGGGCATAAATTGTGAGCTGCTCAGTGTCTGTTATATCTGTGCCCTCATCAAGAGCAACTGAGTATGCATCAAAACATTTGGCTTTCTTACACAGTTTATGATAAATGTCACTTGACATGTCAGAAATGTACTCTGCCACAGTGTTGGCAGAAAGGCTGATTTTGCTAAACTGACCTTTCTTTTCCAGACAGATAATACTTGCAGCCTGTAACATGCATTTTTTTTTTTAACAAACTCTCCTTCTGTGAATGGTTTCCCTGCCTTAGCAATCATCTCACTAACCATGTAACTAGCTTCGACTGATGCAACACTCTCTTTGGTTGCTTTCTTGAAGAAATCTTGTTGCCTCATTAGACATGCTTTTTTTTTTTTTTTTTTTTTTTTTTTGGTTTTTGGGCCACACCCTGTGACGCTCAGGGGTTACTCCTGGCTATGCGCTCAGAAGTTGCTCCTGGCTTCTTGGGGGACCATATGGGACGCAGGGGGATCGAACCGTGGTCCGTCCTAGGCTAGCGCAGGCAAGGCAGGCACCTTACCTCCAGCGCCACCGCCCGGCCCCTAGACATGCTTTAAGACTGGCAACCCATTTGGCTCTCTCATTTCCTTGATATTTTGCACATTCCTCAGCATGTTTAGTTGAATAATGGCATTTCAAGTTGTATTCCTTGTGCACTGCAACTTTCTCTGAGCAAATAAGACATGTGGATATGCCCCTGTGCTCAACAAAGAAATACTGCGTCTCCTACTTTTCCTGAAATTGTCTGTGCTTGTCATCAATCTTTCTCTTCACTGCAGGCTTTGATGAAGTCATGATGAAGGTATGACAAAATCTAATTCTGTAATAAACTTCTCTTCCTTAGGCTTCCGATAATGCAAGGGACAGCAGGCAGGAGCAGCAGAAATGACGCGGCTCTAGGTGCAAAGTATTCGCGATTATTCTCTTACCGAATATTCTCAATAAAAAAATCGCATTAGTAAGAAAAAAAATCGCAAAAAATCGCATTAAACATTTGCATACCCCGAACAGAACTGCTCGGGGTATGCAAATGTTAATGCTATTTCTTTCTTACTAATGCGATTTTTATTGCGATTATTCTGTAAGCGAATACTGCGATATTTGAAGGCCGGCCTCGGGCCACAAAAATGTTGTACGGAGGGCCGCAAACGGCTGGTGGGCCATGAGTTTGAGACCCCTGTCTTAGACCATTCATTTATGTCTTCAATGAGTAGTCTCAGATTTTTGGAACTTATCTCACAGTTCAACATCAGAAAAAGAAGTGGTTAAGAAATTGATCCTAAAAATTTAACTACGAGCATTGGGTTGCTGGAAGTCACTAGGTTGTGGAAGAGGGAGAATCACTGCATTCAGCCATTGTGTCAGTGGCTGATTTGTACTTATCTGCAGCAGACCCTAAGTTTGCATTCAGAAAATTTGCTGGTAAGACTTTTCTATCAGAATTTAAATCCAAGCTCACCAGTTTAAGTCAGTTATGAAACAAATAATTATTGAGTTAAGTATGGAAGCCAAGTAGACTTTATTTCAGGCAAGTGACTAATTATCATATCAAGGCACCAGCTTTCTTGCAGTGCCTTAATTTGCGTTTCTTGACTAGTCTAGTATTTTCCACTAATGCTTTTTTATTTTAGCCTTAATGAAAAATATGGATTTCTTCCCTCCCTCCTCCCTCCCTCCCTCCCTCCCTCCCTCCCTCCCTCCCTCCCTCCCTCCCTCCCTCCCTCCCTCCCTCCCTTCCTTCCTTCCTTCCTTCCTTTCCTCCTTCCTTCCTTCCTTCCTTCCTTCCTTCCTTCCTTCCTTCCTTCCTTCCTTCCTTCCTTCCTTCCTTCCTTCCTTCCTTCCTTCCTTCCTTCCTTCCTTCCTTCCTTCCTTCTCTTCGCCACACAGATAACACTCAGGGGTTACTCCTGGTTATGCGTGCTTCTGCACGTAAGGCAAACGCCTTGCCTCCATACTATCTCTCCAGCCCCCAAATAGTCTTAGGTTTTTATCATCATTACTCATAATGCTTAAAGTTGAGATTAGGCAAAATGCATATCTGCCTTGGTTCTGATATACTTGGAATTTTCTTTTAGTTGAAGTTAAAATGGAACAAGTGCCATATTTGGTAAGGAAGCATTACATTACACATGGGTATCATTTGGTGACAGAATAGTACAGTATAATATTAATTTTGTATCAACAAACTATTGACTTGTTGCAAGACTTTGCCATCACAGCAGATGAAGTGATGACATTTATAGGTATTGGAAGAGATGTGATGACCTATAATTGCTGCTTGAGCTTAGGGATTACATACCAGATGTAAAGGACTCCTGGTATAACAGTAACCTTTTGCTCAGGCGTGCTCTGAAGTTTTTTCTGTATAAACTATTAAAATTAATATAGTAGTGGAAACAGGAAATCGTATCATTCTATCTTGAAAGTTTTTGCAGAATATTGTATAGATTCCCATGTAACAAAATCTACTTTACCTTCGAACTAGCTAATTGCACATTTTGATTTGTGGAATTTGTTCTTTCATTGTGCATTGTGTGTGTGTGTGTGTGTGTGTGTGTGTGTGTGTGTGTAGAGTGGTAGAAAGTATGTTTCTCCACAGCCAGAAGTGTTAGATGTAAAAGTAATGTAAAAGTAATATCTTGTATAATATGACAACTGATCTAACAGAGACTTTATTTATTTATTTATTTATCTATTTTTTATTTTTGGGTCACACCTGGCAGCACTCAGTGCTCCTGGCTCTACACTCAGAAATCACTCCTGGCAGGCTTGGGGGGGGGGACCATATGGAATGCCGGGATTTGAAGCACTTTCCTTCTGCATGCAAGGCAAATGCCCTACCTGCATGCTATCTCTGGCTCTGAGACTTTTTTTAAACTTTATTGATTAATTGGTTTCTGGCCCACACCTAGCAGTGCTTAGGGGTTACTCCTGGCTCTGCATCCAGAAATTGCCCCTGGCAAGCTGGGAAAGCATATGGGTGCCGGGAATTGAACATGGTTCTTCCCAGCTCTGCTGCATGCAAGGCAAATGCCCTACCACTGTGCTATCTCTCTAGCCCTGACAGAGACTTTTTTTTTTTGGTTTTGGGCCACACCCGGTAACGCTCAGAGGTTACTCCTGGCTATGCGCTCAGAAGTCACTCCTGGCTTGGGGGACCATATGAGACTCCGGGGATCGAACTGCGGTCCATCCTAGGCTAGTGCTGGCAAGGCAGACACCTTACCTCTAGCGCCACCATACTGGCCCCGAGAGACTTTTATATATAAATCGAATCTAAAAATTTGGGGCTGTCCTGTGCAAATGGATCATGAAAGATGTACTGTGCTATATATTGAAAGAAGCTTAGAATTTTAACTATATGTCTGCTACAACTTAGCAAGACCTCTAGACTTAATTATTTTCTGTAAAGTGTTTTAGCTTCACATGTATATTCTACTGTGCCATATATTAATTTACTGAGGTTTCTCTGAGCTGTAAGATATAATATGCTAGGGACTGGGATCATGAAAGTACTTATTTCTGGCTGTAGAGCTCAAAGTTTAAATATTGCTCCTGTCACGGTGAAACTTTAATACAATCCTATTATTTATTATTTCTCTTTAGTCACATAACCTCATCTACTTCTACTGTGTTTTATACAACAGATTATAGTGAAAGAATTTTGAGCTTCTGCTCCTAAAATTCTTTCTGAGAAATAACTGGTCACTGAATAGGAAAAAATGTAAAAACATTGTGTAAAATACCCGCAAAACCAGTTTATTTTTTAAAAAATGGTAATGACACAATACATTCCTGAAAAAATATGTTTACCAGTTGAATAATTATCAGTACTTATTGCCCAAGAATAGACATTTAAACTTATTGATGGAAATCTTTTTACATTCTTTTTGCTATGCTAATGCTCGGGCAACAAATAAATTCTTGATAAAGCTCAGTATTTGTGTAATAGAAATACAAAGATCCTTAATAGTCATCAACATTCTATCTTTTTCAGTTTCTCACTGGGACACACTTGACAGTGCTCAGGGATAATTCTCTGTTCTCAGAGGTCACTTCTATTGTTGTTCAGAAACACATATGTACAATGGAGGATTAAACACCTTAAATTAACCCTGTACTATCTCTCTGGCCCCTTATCAGTATTTCTGATCAAAGTTTTTAGATTTGATATTGATGTGGAAGCTTTATTGGTCATGTCAGAATAAGTTATAAATACATATCTACACATGCTCTTGATTTTTATTTTTTTACCTTATATTTTTGGAAGAATGGCACACCTGGCTGCTCTCAGGTTACTTCTAGCTCTGAACTTAGAATTTACTACTGGTAGGTTTGGGGACCATATGGATGCTGGAGATGGAATCTAGGTCAGAAGCATGCAAGGCAAATGCCCTATCTGTGGTGCTACAGTCCTTGTGACTTCTATTTTCTAAAAATGTATATATATATATTTTGCTACACCCTGCAGTGCTCAGGGGTTACTCCTGGCTTTGTGCTCAGAAATCACCCCTGGCAAGCCCCGGGGGACCATATGGGATGCTTGGAACTAACGTGGGTCCGTCCTGGGTTGGCTACATGCAAGGCAAATGCCTACCGCTGTGCCATCACTCTGGCCTATGTATGCTTTAAAAATGAGAAATTGTTTAATTCTGAGTATGAGATTTGTGATCTATAAAACCACCAAACAATTTAAGACCTATATAACCTGGATTGTGACATAACTGAATGAGGATAAGTTATCATTTTATACCAAGTTGAGGATATAGTGCCAAATGCCAGCACAGGTGCAGTCTCATTGATTTTAGTGTCTGCACAATAATTATTAATCTTTACCCTTGATACCTTTTCCTCTTTTTTTTTTTTTTTTTTTGTTTTTGGGTCACATCTGACAGCACTCATGGGTCACTCCTGGCTCTACGCTCAGGAATCGCCCCTGGCAGGCACAGGGGACCATATGGGATGCCGGGATTTGAACCACAGTCCTTCTGGACACAAGGCAAATGCCTTACCTCCATGCTATCTCTGCGGCCCCTCCTTTTCCTGTTGGCTCTTCTTTTCTCTCTGCATTTCTTTTCCCTCCTTCCATCTACGTTGACTCTCTCTTCGAACTTGTGTGTAGTGATTGTGATAAGAATTAAATAATATGGAATGTGTGTGAAGGTGTTTGATTCCGTTAAGAGGTCAAGAGCACATGATTTTCATATATGGGCCTTAGTCTGACCCATACACTATGGCCTCCAAGCCCCATCCATTTGTTATTAAATCTTTGGGGTCAGGCATTGAATTGTTTGGCCTTGTTGAGAATTTCTTGGAAACCGCCTACTTGATATCTCTAAAACAAGGAATTTACAAATAAATGAATTAGCTCAGGACTCTGGGTGTTCACTATATCATTTTGTTGCAAATTCACTCATTTGGGAATGAATTTATTCTCTTGCAGCTATTGTCCTACTTTTTTAAATAATACCATTGATAATTTGATAACCTGCTATCCTAATCTGTTTATTTAAATGACCAAAATTAGCAATTTTTGCAGCTGTAACAGCTGTATGAATTTGATTTATGGCTCAAAACTTGGACTAGTCAGTGAGAAACTTGGTTTTGATGGTCTCTGTAAATGCTTTGTTTGCATTCCATCTAGGTTTACCACATTACTTGGAAGCTGTGAGTAGGAAAACAGACTCTCTGGATATATATTCAGTTACTTATTTCTTATAGGTGTCCATTTTCTCTTTTTTTTTTTAGTCTTAGATTACATTTACCTATTTCCCAGAAATTTATATTTCTAATTAGGAAGCTTTATAGGGGACTGGAGCAATAAGTATAGAGAGGAGGGCAATTACCTTGCATGCCATTGACCCGGATTTTATACCTGACATTTTATATGGTACCCTAAGCAGCGCCAGGAATGATCGATGAGTGCAGAGCCAGGAGTAACCCCTAAGAACTGCTGGGTGTGGCCTAAATACAAAAAAAAAACCACACCAAAAACAAAAAAAGAAAGAAAGAAAGAAAGAAAGAAAAAGAAAGAAAGAAAAAAAGAAAGAAAGAAAGGAGGCTATGTAGGAGCACTTTCGACAATTGGGGTTTGAAATCAACTCTTAAATGGGGTGATGCATAGTTTTTCTTCAAGATGTGTTAAATCATTAAGTGGTGAAGGGCATTTACCATTAAGTAGCTTGATTCATTGAGTCCTTATTTATACAACAGGTGCAGTCTCTTAAATTTTCTTTTATTTGGATAGTATTCTTTCATCACCCTATAAGTGATGGTCCTTTGGGAAAAGTAGATACAGGTATTAGACTTAGTTTTCTTCTACATGGAGTGGGAGTCCATCTCCAGAACTCTATTGACTTAGATAATAGAAAAAGCAGAATATGAAATATATCTTGTCCCAAAAAGGGCAGGGTAATTTCATTGTTTAGTGTCATTTTGATACTTTAGGCACTCAAGTGATTACACTTTTGCATGCACATTCACCCCTAAGTGCCTCTATATGTATGTATGTATGTATGTATGTATGTATGTATGTATGTATGTATGGGTTTAGCTTTGAATCCAAATGGCAGCAGCAGGCAAGAGGACATGGAAGATATTTATTTTCTTTAGTTGAAACAATGGGAAAAAGTTATAACAAAAAGTGCTTTCAGATTCTGCTTTCTTCTTCCTTTTTTTAAAAAGTAGTAATGCCCCTTTCCACAAATGAAGCACTGCCTAAGGTGTTTGATTTCGCCGCTGCTCAGCCCAGCCCTGCGAGGCGGTAAACTTGTAAGATGTTTCCTGGAACATTCCAGGCTGAAACAGCCCTCCTTGGAAGTCAGATTCTTTATCACAACCCCAGGAGAATGTACTCCAAGGTGCTGGTACTAGCAGCTACAGCATGCGATTGCCCAACCCCAGCCCCTCTTATTGATAGGCGGGAGGGGATGGGATTGCTGCTGTAGAAATTTCATTATCTTTAGAAGAGCAAAATTTATTATAGGGGTTTCTTAGATGATTTCTTTCATGTGGGTTAAGACTGTTTGAGCTCTCAATGTCCAAGCCGCTTAGAGATTCTAAGTGGTTCTCCGCTGAGGTTGGTACAGCCACTCTCAAAGGCTGTCTGAATGGTACGGAGGCGTTTTTCAGTTGTCATGGTAACGGGGGGCTGGAGCCTTTTAGCACTGCACACGTGGAATCCAGGCGGGCATGCTTTTGCCCAAGACAGTTGGATAATTGTCCCACCCTACGTGCCAGTGATATCCTCTTAGAGACTCCCTGAGAAATGTGGTTTTATTTATAATGCTCTGCAGAGCTGGACTGCAGGAACAAGGACCCAGGAGTAGCCCTGAGAACCAAAATACGAAACAATAACCCCAAAGTCCCCCCAAACCTTAAGAGACCAATGACATATATATATATATTATATCCAGCAGTACTCAAGGTTCACCCCTTAGCATCACTCCTGATGGGGCCTCGGGGACCTTATAAAATGGCTGAAGATGGAACTGGGTTGGCAGCGCACGTGCAAAGAAAGCGACTTACCCACTGTAGTATCTCCCCAAGGTGTATGAGTCTTAGGTATTCTGACACATAGTAGGTGCTCACTACACAGCAGCCATATTGTTGCATGACAATTTAGTAATATTGTATAAAAATATTTTGTGCCCAATAAATTTGCACTTTTGTTTATTCTATAAATATATATTTATATTTATTATAATATAATATATAATTATATTATATTTTATAAATATTTATACAAATATAAATATAAATCCTAGACCATTTTGTTTTGCATACAGAGCATGAATTTTTTGGTCTGTAGTGAATCTTGCATCATTCTTCCAGTCTCTTTTATTTTATTTTATTTTTTTTATTTTTGGTTTTTGGATCACACTCACCAGCACTCAGGAGTTACTCCTGGCTCTAAGCTCAGAAATTGCTCCTGGCAGGCTTGGGGGACCATATGGGATGCCAGGATTCGAACCACCATCCTTCTGTGTCTAAGGCAAATGCCCTATTGCTGCTGTGCTATCTCTCCAGCCCCCTTACAGTCATTTTGTTGTTGTTGTTGTTTTTGTTTTTTGGGTCACACCTGGCGTGGCTCAGGGGCTCCTCTTGACTCTACACTCAGAAATCGCTCCTGGCAGACTCGGGACCATATGGGATGCAGGGATTCAAACCACCATCCTTTTGCATGCAAGGCATATACCTTACCTCCATGCCATCTCTCCGGCCCCTCCAGTCATTTTTTAAGAACTAAAATTGCCCTTAAGTGATCACATACCAATTTGTTTTGCGGGTTTGTCTCAAAGTCTTTGGCCTATTAAAATGTCCTCTCAATACTAACAAAACAAACCAATAGCCAAACAATAGCACTCAAAAGCGGTGGATTGTAGTTATATTTAAAGGGAAAAAATGGAATTTTAGACACCATTTGATCGGTTATGAAAATCAGTAGCTTAGGCTATTCAGGTCTGGTTTCAGTCTCACCTGAGCCTACCTGTTCCATCAGCTGACAATAGACAGGGCAGGGCCTGTCATTTTGTTACTCTTGCCTGTCATATGAGGCTGCTGAGTAAAGTGTTCATGCTAAGCATGTGGCTAGCTCTTCATAGGGCGACTGGTTCTGTGGATGAATTGTCGTCACCCACAGTTCTGTGGTTCTGTGTTCTGAAAGAACTGTAGTGCATGTAGTTAAATTAGGCACATGAGAAGTCTAATACAGTACAGAAAATCAAATGAAAATGTCAGATACATAATGGAGTGACCATTCAACTGTTCAGTGAAAGGCAATTGAGATGAGATGTCACTGCACATGTATCCCCTCAGGTACTGAAGTATCTGGAAGGACTAGTATGTGTTAAGAAGATCTAACAGGAAAATAAGAGTTTCCACAGAAATTACCTTACTCTATTACCTTTGCACAATGTTCTATTGACTGTGACTTACCTTTTCATGGAGAAAAAGAAGCTCTAATAAAGAAATGATGAAAGAGTGAAACTATTACTAATACGACACAATGCATTTTTTCTAAGGCCTGGATTTATATCATTA
Source organism: Suncus etruscus (assembly GCF_024139225.1). Classification (NCBI taxonomy): domain Eukaryota; kingdom Metazoa; phylum Chordata; class Mammalia; order Eulipotyphla; family Soricidae; genus Suncus; species Suncus etruscus. The sequence continues at coordinate 97,272,040 of NC_064852.1, forward strand.
AAAAATTGTCCACCTGGTGCCAAAGAAATATTACAAAAGATAAGGCTCTTGCCTTGTATACATCTGGCCCAGGTTCAATCTTCCCCAGCACTCTTTATGATCTCCTGAGCTTTCCAGGAGTAATCCCTGAGTGTAGAGCAAGGAGTAAACTCTGAGGTATGGGCCTACCCCTAAAACAAAACAAAATAAAACAGAACAAAACAAAAAACATTCCCATCTTTCATTTTCTTTTTGTGACAGATGGTTTTATAAATTTGATACAAGGTGGTCCCAGCTGATTGAATTTTCCCTAAGGGAATCTTTATTACCTGATGGCTGTGCAGTGATTACTCCACATGCATCTCAGCTCTAAGCTGAGGCTGGAAGGATGTAGTGTGTGTTCTTAGTCAGTGCTATTCCCAGATCTGCATAAACAAACAAATGACCTCATCCCTCCTGTAAGCATTATCTGTTACTTTAATAGCTTATCTTAACACATTTTTTTTTTTTTTTTTTTTTTGGTTTTTGGGTCATACCCGGCAGCGCTCAGGAGTTACTCCTGGCTCTATGCTCAGAAATCACGGGGGACCATATGAGATACTGGGATTTGAACCACTGTCTTTCTGCATGGAAGGCAAACCCTCCATGCTATCTCGCTGGCCCCTTATCTTAACACATTCTTAGTCCAACACTTACACCTTGGGATTTATATGGCTGCTTGTAAGGCATTTGTTTTTCTTCATTTGGGACTCTATAAGGTAGGAAAACAAAGTTATCCCTAAATGTAATATGAAATTTTCATGAGATAGAAACTTTCAGACTTGCTTTTTTTGTTTTTTGGGTCACACCCAGCAGTGCTCAGGGTTACTCCTAACTCTAGGCTTAGAAATTGCTCCTGGCAGACTCGGGGGACCATATGGGATGCCAGGATTCAAACCGCTGTCCTTCTGCATGCAAGGCAAATGCCCTACCTCCATGCTATCTCTCCAGCCCCCAGACTTACTTTTTATTATTATTTTATTTTATTTTATTTTTTTTTTTGGTTTTTGGGTCACACCCGGCGGTGCTCAGGGGTTACTCCTGCCTGTCTGCTCAGAAATAGCTCCTGGCAGGCACGGGGGACTATATGGGACACGGGGATTCGAACCAACCACCTTAGGTCCTGGATCAGCTGCTTGCAAGGCAAACGCCGCTGTGCTATCTCTCCGGGCCCACTTTTTATTATTGTAAATAGTTCTGACTGCAAGAGGTTGCTCTCTCTAGTGTTAGTTGCTGAGTAGACTATTTCCTTCTATGACCGAATTATATGAATATGTATATATTATTTATGTCTGTTGGTGCTGGCTCAAGAAAGTAAAATGCTGTGTGTCTGGGCTCAAATGATAGCACAGAAGGTAGGGCATTTGCTTTGCAGATGGTTGAACCATGTTAAATCCCCAACATCCTCTGTGGTCCGCGAGCCCACCATGAGTGATTTCACTGGTATTTAAATTGATGATGCTTGGGGCCGGAGCGGTGGCTTAGTGGTAGGGCAATTTTGCCTTGCATGTGGCTGACCTAGGATGCACTGAGGTTTGATCCCCTGGCGTCCTGGTCCTCTGAGCCAGGAGTGATTTCTGAGCGCGGGCCACTGCCCCTGAACGTCACTGGGTGTGGCCCAAAAAAAAACAAAATAAAAACCAAAAACAATAAATTGATGCTTGAGACTGGGGAGATTGTTTAATGGACTGAATGCAGGCAATATATGCTTTGCATGCAGGAGTCCCATTGTTTGTGGTTTGGGGTCATTTTCGGGTCTAATTTCCTAGAACTTCATATTCCCCTGAGTACCTCTGAGTAGCCCCTTAACAGTTACCCCTTAACCAAAAACCAAAGGGGTAAGGAAAAGAAACTTATTGTTTGAAAAATCATATAGAAAAGAGCTGAATCAATGGATTTTTGGACAACATTTCTTGAAAAATGTTTTAAATTCTTCCTAGTTTTTCTCTTTTATAAACTGGTCTGCTTTCAAAGACGAGATCTTTCCTCCCTTTTGGATTTTAGATTGTTAATAAAACTCAGATAATACTAGTCCACTTTGAAGGGGTTGTGAGCTAAAAGCTCTGTTAAAAGAAAACACTTGAATAAAAGGTGATTCTGACCGGCTGAGATCAGGATACCTGCAACTGTTATCAGACCCTATCTGGATAGGTTTGCCTAGTTTGTTTTTGAATGGAACATATTCCCTTTATAAAGGAATGAATGATGGGTTTCTGATACCAGAGGAGCATTTTGGTTGATTGCTAAGAGGTCATGCAGCGATGGCCAAGAATCAGTTTGTTTTTCCTAGAGAGATAGTTCTAAACAAATCATTTAGGAGTTATAACAGGCATGGAGTTAATATTGAAAAGGTGAGTTTGACACACAAATGATCACGGACCTGTCTAATTGAGTACCTTGAGATTTGATATATTTATTTAGATAATAGCAAATGAAGGACCAAATGTGGAAAACATTATAGTTCCTTGATTGTGAAATGTCTTTTTATCTATTTTATTTTTAACGTGTGTGTAACTTACAGTATTTGGCTTAAATATGCTTTAATTCACTTACTATATATTTAATTTTTTATTTTCAAAATTAATGAAAAGAATTTAAGAATATTTTATAGTTATATTAATAGGTTTTCAATAAGTTAGCATGTATGGTTTTGCTGCACATAGTTACCTCTACTTTTATTTTCTTGACATATTTCAAGGTTTTAGAGAAAAATAAACAAGATGTCAAAACAGTTGCATATACTTTTTGAAGGGTTTAAAAATAATTTGGGTGTCTATTCAGCTTTTTTTCCATGATATGTTTAATTCTTTATTTTAGCAAAAACAAAATAATTTTTAAACCTTGTTTTTTTAATATATTGCCTAAAATAAATTGCCTGTGCTTTCAAAACTATTTTTTGTATATTCAAACTTCTAAGTTCATGCCATTCTTGTAAGTGAAATGACTTTTATAGTGTTATAATTTTTCAGTAATGAGACAAATGTGCTAAATTTAAACAATCATATTATATAACAAATATTTTAGATTACTAACAATAGACCTTATTGATAAAAAGTGATTTAATGTACATTGTGTTAATAGCTAAACCTCCAAAGCTCCTAATCTCTCATGGAAATATTGCTTTGTAGAACAAAATCCAATGAGAAGTTCTAGGATTCCAGAGTAAATTTGTACATTCCTTAGGGGCATTTTTTTGCAAGGGAGGTTGTTGTGTTTTAAAGGTAGTTGATAAGAAACCTGCACCACCAACCCCAGACCCGCACCACCAACCACCATCATGCATTAGTCTATAGAAGGTATTTGGATGTACGTATTCTTGTACCACTCGGTACCACCATTTAGCCAAGGGAAGTTTCTGACCATTTGCAGCATACATTATAAATCAGGATGTCACTACCAGACAATCAGATTTGAACATTCCATGAACAAAGTAGTCTATATCCCCTAGAATAGATCACTTAACTATGTTTACACCATGCTATTGATATGCCTGCCTTTACACAAGTCAGGATAGCACATTGTTTATTTATTTTAGGAGTCAGAAATTGACCTGTATATTTACCTAATTTTGGTCTTAATTGGCCCAAAACAAAATGGTAATTTAACATTAAATTTTTTTTGAAAACTATTATTTTAGTCTCCCAAATTAGTTCTCTACACTTTGGGTTTGAGAAGAAATTATTTTGTGTCTTCTCTGAAGTGGACTGGTGATGCTTTCTGTTTCTTAATTGGCATATAAGGCAAACAGGTCAGTGGTCAGATATTTAGGAGAGGTCAAAGACTTCAAATTGCCAAATGAGTTCTGGGGAGACCCAGGGAAAATTGCAGGATATATTGCCAAAGGAAATAAAGTTGTGTATGTTATATTCTTGTTGATAGCATGAAGGGATATCATGGCCAGGGGGGAATGAAGCAACTTTAGGTACCAACTTTAGGAGCACATTTGTATGCTCTGGTTGGCTGTGGAGATTTGTGTTTTAGCATGTGCATTAGAAAACAAGCAACATGGGGCCTGAGAGATAGCATGGAGGTAAGGCATTTGCCTTGCATGCAGAAGGACGGTGGCTCAAATCCCGGCATCCCGTATGGTCCCCCGAGCCTGCCAGGAGTGATTTCTGAGCATAGAGCCAGAAGTAATCCCTGAGCACTGCCGATGTGATCCAAAAACCAAAACAAAAACAAACAAACAAACAAACAAAAAACAACCCAAGAAAGTGCACGCAAGCAGATAAAAATTGCTCATGCTATTATTACTCAGACCCTGGTCTTTTGTTTTGTCTCTCTCTTTTTTTTTTTTTTTTTTTTTTAATGTTCTATACCTACCTTTGCTCAGAGCTTACTCCTGGCTCTGTGCTCAGTGATCACTCCTGTTGGTGTTTGGGGAATCATGTGTGACCACACCCAGGGTTGCCACGTGCAAGGCCATTGCATTAACTTTTGTACTAACACTGATCTTTGGTGTCTTTCTATGCCTTTTTTTTTTAAGTCCAAACCTGTCTCTACTTAGGGATTACTCCTAACTGCACTCAGGAATCACTCCTGGTGGTGCTTAGGGGAACATATGGAGTGGCTGTGATTGAACCCTAGAGTGCCATGTGCAACACCAGCACTCTACCTGCTGTGCTAGCTCTTGGCTCCTATATGTGACATTCTTGCAATTTAAATTGTGCATTATTAACTGTTAATTCACACTGTAAATGTTTAAACAAACTAGAAGTTTTTGTTAGCAATCTTAATGAGTTGCTAATATGTCCATACAGATATTGACAGGAAAATCTATTTCTTTTACATGAAATGTCTATATGAACTAAGTTTATATTAGTTTTCTGTTGCTTGTGGGATTACAGGATGTGATGAAGACGAATTTCGCTGTGCCAATGGATTTTGCATTGATAAAGACTGGAGATGTGATGGGACCAAAGACTGTCTTGATGACTCGGATGAAGTTGGCTGCTGTAAGGAGAGTCCAGGCCTAACATTATATTTCAGCTATAACAGCGTTGTATGATTAGTGATAGGAATGAGCTTACTGTCCTTTCTGGTGTACTTTGTGGTCGAGCAGAGAACTGATGGCATGAACAATTGTCTTGTTCCTTTTTGAGGAAATGGTTTAGTTCACAGTTTTTATCTTACTTTTTGTGTTGGGTCATAAATTGTGGTATTCAAGGCTCTTCTTGGCTCTCTGCTTAAGGATTGCTGCTGCTGGTACTCAGGGTAACATGTGGTGTGGGAATTGAATTTGGACATCTTGCATGAAATTTCTGCTAGCTCTCTGGCCTTTCTTTTTTGGTTTCTTTGGTGACATCCAGTGGTGTTGGCTTTGTGCTTAGAAATCACTTCTAGGGGCTGGAGAGGTGGTGCTAGAGGTAAGATGTCTGCCTTGCAAGCACTAGCCAAGGAAGGACCATGGTTCGATCCTCCGGTGTCCCATATGGTTCCCCCAAGCCAGGGGCAATATCTGAGCACTTAGCCAGGAGTAACCCCTGAGCATCAAATGGGTGTGGCCCAAAAAGAACTAAAAAAAAAAGAAAAAAAATCACTTCTAGAGGTAGTAGGAACTCTGAGTTGTCAGGGATTAACTAACCTCTGTACCTTCTTTCTAACCCTTGTCTGTCCAATTATTCTGCCAATCATCTCACTTTTTTTTTATGGAATGCTTCACGAATTTGCATGTCATCCTTGCCCAGGGGCCATGCTAATCTTCTCTGTATAGTTCCAATTTTAGTATATGTAGTGCCGAAGTGAGCACCATCTCACATTTTTATTACATTTCAGTGTACTGTAACATGCTTTTACTGAAGTAAAACAACTGTAGTAACTTTAGTACTGTGTCTATCATAAATTTATCACTTAATTATCTAAGATTAATGACATTAATATTAGCCATATTTTATGATGCAAACATTAATTCTCAGGACTTGTTGAAAACCCTAAAGTCAGAAATAATGACAATACTAGAAAGCTATCATAAATAATTAACAATTTTTTAAATTAAAGTAGAATAATTTAGTCATATCTTTGTTTATGGATATGTCCTATTTTGGTTTCTTCTTTGTATAAATTGGATCATCATTTTTTGGGGAGATTATTTATAAGAGAAAACTCTGCTTAGTTCACAGATGCAACTGTAGAGTTTCTCACTATTTGCACTCGAATATATAGAGCAATTATTGACATCTGGTTTTGAACATTGGTTTAGTATATAATAAGGGTATATTTGACATAATAAGCTTCTTTTTTGGTTTGTGTCAGATATGTCTTGTGGGTGGAAAGAATTTCGGTGTGAGAGTGAAATGCATTGCATCCCTCGCCATTGGAGGTGTGATGGAGAATCTGATTGTGTTGATGGTGCAGATGAACAGAATTGCAGTAAGTTTTTATACAGGATTATGGGTTTAACTTTTGTGGATACCAACAATTTTATCCATTAGAGATGAAAAAAAAAAAAAACCACAACGGGACAATTCTTAGTAATGAATTGGGCCTTTTGTGACATGAGAATGGATGTTTGCATTCACTTAGGGATGGGGTGGTACTGAAGTGTGGAGGAGCTGAATTATCAGTTACTGGTGATGTAGAAATAGCATAGCTCTGTTAAGATCATGTTGCACTTTAGATCATGCTTTTTTGTTTCAATTTCTGTGGTGTGTGGTTCAATCCCAATACTCATACATGCAGAGGCAAGTACTGTACTATTGAACTATGTCCCTGGAAGGTTACCCTTTAGAAAAAAACCAACATCTATTGGCATCTAGTGGGTCTTCATATGTGATTGTCATTATGAGAGTACTTTTAGTTGAGCTGCACACTCTACTTATCAATCTTCCATCCTTTCTGACCTTGTGTTAACATACCTGTAGGTATGTTACTGGTGAAGTGATTGCTGAAAGCAGCTGTGCTAGGATGTGATTTCATAAGAAAAAAAACCGTAGTAATAATGAAGTTCTAATGACTGCTGCGTTCCTGAACTTTGAGAGGGCTGAGTATTTGGAAGGAATCCATAATTTCATATCTTTGGCATCAGATTGGAAAGGAATACATATAATAGATTATATATGACATATAATATATATAATAGCTTCAAATATATATATAAGCACTGATTTACCAAATTGTTCATGATATGGTTATTTTAGGATATATATTATTATTTTAGCTTATGTTATTTATGGTTATAGTAAGGAATGCATATGATACATTATATAATATACATAATATGATATATAATAGCTTCAAATATATATATATAAAAGCACTGATTTAGCAAGTTTTTCATGATATGATTATTTCAGGCATTTGTTGTTCCAGCACCAATCCTACCATTAGTGTGACTTTTCCTCTACTAGTATCCCCAGTTTCTCACCCACCTTTAAGTTTTTCTTTTTAACAGGCACAAATTAGTTTACTTTATATTGATTGTTACAACACATAGCAAAACAGAAATTACTCTTACTTACATCTGTAGTGAATTTATTGCTGAGTTGGTACACAATGTGCTGGCTCTCTGAGGTTCCACATGCATTGCACACTTAATGCCTTTTTTCTGTGGTTGTACACACTAGCTGTGGTGTCAGTACACTTGGCTGCACTGTTCATTATTTTGGTTGTGGAAAGGAATATCTTAATGGACTTTAATAATTTGGATGAGAGCATGGAATCTTGGATATTGAGTATTGATAAAACTGTTTATCATAGTTATCATTTCTTAGCTTTTTCTACTAAGGAAATTTAATTTAATATTCTTGAAGAGAGAGAGAGAGAGAGAGAGAGAGAGAGAGAGAGAGAGAGAGAGAGAGAGAGAGAGAGAGAGAGAGAGAGATACGGAGTACACAGCATTAAAGCGTTTGTCTTGCACGCTGCTGACCCAGGACAGGCCTGAGTTCGATTCTCGATATCCCAGATGGTCTTCCAAGCCTGCCAGGAGTGATTTCTGAGTGCAGAACCAGGAGTAACCCCTAAGCTCCACTGGGTGTAGTCCCAAAACCAAAAAAAAATTCTTGAATAGAGAAGCTAGTTCTAATTGCTAGACATGAAAAATGCAACCTAACAAAAGAGGATTTACTATCTCATATAATAAGACTTACTCCTCTCTTTGTGATAAGTTACTTATGGGGGTCAAGGTACCATATGGAATGAAGGAAATCAGACTCTGGTTATCTGCATACAAGACAAGCATCTTACTTACTGTACTCTCTGGCTCTCAATATAGAACTCTTCATTGTTAACACAGCAGGTGTTTGTCCTTTTGTCCTTTCTCATGGTAGACTATTCTGTTGCACTTGCTTCTGGTGCACTTCCTTCTTATTTGAAACTGTTCTTTTGACCCTTATGACTATCGTTTCTCCTAGTTCTGTTCATTTTGCCTAATTTTCATCTCTGGTCAGCTTTGGGTTTAAACGTTGCTCAGAATGAGCCTCTTTATCTCTCTCTCTCTCACTCTCTCTCTGTCTCTCTGTCTCTGTCTCTGTCTCTCTCTCTTTCTTTCTAACTTTTGATTCATACTCTGCAATGCTCAGGTGTTACTCCTAGCTTTGCATTCAGGAATCACTCTTGGTGGTGCTCAAGGGACCATATGGGATACTGAAGATTGAATTCAGGTTGGCTGTGAGCAAGGCAAGTCCCTTACATGCTGTACTATCTCTCTAGCCCACGAGAGCCCTTCACAGCTTTGTTCATTTCTCAGTACTTTGAGACTCATTTCAGTCTTTTTGTTTTTGTTTTTGTTTGGGGTCACACTCAGTGGTGCTCCTGGCTCTGCGCTCAGAAATCCCTCCTGGCAAGCTCTGGGGAACCATATAGGGTGCCAGGGATCAAACCCTGGTCAGTCATGTGCAAGGCAAACACCTTACCCCCTGTGCTCTGGCCCTCATTTCAGTCATTCTCATGATTTATATAACCCTCTGTGTACAGGATGTCACCTCCATCTATACATATGATCCAGATTTTATGCTCATAATGGCCTGCTGGGCATCCCCATGATGTCTCAAAATAAATAATGTATAATAAATAAATACATAATCAATAAATAATGTCCCAACTAAATAATGTACCTCTTGACTTCTGGGGCTCAAGTGTGGTGCTCGGGAATGATGCAAATCAGCTATGTTTAAGGCAGATGCCTTGTTCCCTGATGGAAATATAATCAAACCTCTAGCAATGTCTCCCAAAGTGATAAGACAAAGCCCAATACCATTAATGAGGTAATTGGTAATTTCCATTTAATCAGGAAGCTCTGGAACCATGGACAGGATGAGGGTGGGGGATAGATAGGATGGGACCACCTAGCCTAAGGTACATTGAGGGTTAAGTTGGTGTGTGTATGTGTGTGTAGGGCAGATGCTGAGTGGTTGAGTGTCTAAACTCAAAATCTCTGCACTATAAAGCAGAAAACAGAAAGTTAACCTCAAATGATTACAAATAGATTGAGGCCTTTTTTTGGAGATCATTTGCCATAGAAAGTATTATTTTTTTGAGGAAAAGTATTCAAACTTATATTTGTAAAATTCTTACTTTATTTACATATAGCTACTTACTTTATTGATTTTTTTTTAACATTTCTTTTTTTTTGGTTTTTTTTTGGGCCACACCCGGTAATGCTCAGGGGTTACTCCTGGCTATGTGCTCAGAAGTTGCTCCTGGCTTGGGGGACCATATGGGACACCGGGGGATCGAACCACGGTCCATCCAAGGCTAGCGCAGGCAAGGCAGGCACCTTACCTTTAGCGCCACCGCCCGGCCCCTTTTTAACATTTCTTGATGATATGATTACCCTAGCATGAATGAGTGTGACAGGATTCTACACGTTTTGGTGATATTCTGAAAAGGCTTTTTATATTATATCCTTCCTTTCCTGGGGTAACTAGGGGCTTTGCACCACAACCTTCAATATAAATTTTACCTGTCTTTGCTTTTAACTTTCATCATTCGTTGCATACTTGTTCATTTGGCAGTAATTAAAAAGCCATATATTTTTCTTCACAGCTGGCATTCCATGTACAAGCAGTCAGTTCTCATGCTCCAATGATGAATGTGTCCCAAGTGAATTCAGGTGTGACCACGTTCAAGACTGCTCCAATGGAAATGATGAGAAGGACTGCCGTGAGTCTTGTTCAATCTTTGCTTTGTATTTGGTTTCATCTGCTGGCCCTTTGGCATTTTAATCAATTTGTTAGGTTTGTTGATGGATGGAAATGTCAACAATATGACCCTTGTTATGGAAATCTCTTGGAAGATTCTTTTGTGGATTAGTAGTGATGATCTGATAGGAGTCTATTTTTGAGAGGTATTCCAAGTGTGCCCTACTTTGTATTTCTCGAGCTAGAAAACTTACATAAAGTGCTGAAAGGTTATTTAGTACATTGACTATAAAATTCAGCCTGTTTCATTTTATATATTATTTTTTTAAATTGCTGTGGTAAATTTCTCTATGGACCTGCTAAGTTTCTGAGTGCCTTTGAAAACTGTACTACATTTTGAAAAGGAATCAGCATAGAAAAGAAAATCAAACTGCAGTAATCTATAATAATGCTTATATATTTCCATAACAAAAAGTAGAGTGCAGTCATGGCACATTAGGTACTTATTTCAATTCAGTAAAAATATATAGAAATACAGTACATTGCTTAGAATACAAGAATGTGGAAATATTCTATGGTGTTAATCCAATGGTCTATCTAAATCTACACTTAGACACATCAGTTTCTCAGACACATCAGTTTTTCTTAAAAGATTTATTCAAAATTATTTGAGTTTTAATACATTTCCTCTATATAATTCATTTCAGGTATACTGCATTTCATATGTTTACTATGTGCTCTATAAAATTTCCTTTCTTTCGATCTTATATTTATATTTTAAGCTTTGGGGAGTTGTTTGAACATTCCTGCATTCTAATAATTGCTAGACAGATTTTGTGTCTCTTAGAGACTGTTTACAAATCAAGACACTCACACTGCAAAGTGGGGAACTCGTTCAAGGCTGTGCATTGTGTGGCAGCTGAGGACTTAATCCATCTTCTGCTTCCAAGTCTGGCAATTTCTCTTTCTGAAGGACTTTATTTGCAAGAAAAATCCTATGTAGTACAACTTTTAGAGAACTAGAGGTCTTTGCCACCAGCCAACAGTCTGTGCCTTTATCCTTTATTTACAAGTGGAGAAAATGAGTGCTTTATTGCAAATGCAATAGGCCAATGAGAATACTGCTTGAGGGAAATAAAGGGCAGCTGAAGCAGAATGCTTGAATTTATTCCATGTGAACACCCTGCAGCCAACTGTAAAGTCACCAGTCTGACTGCCACATGATGTTGCCAATGAATCTTGCATTATAAAAGCTGGTGGTGCAAATATGCAAGCAGCTGTTATATAAAGAAAAGAAGGAAAGAAGGGAACTTTATAGGAATTTCTCAGGGAAGACAGCTCATCTCATAGTTCATTGTTTCTGGAATCTTTTCCTCTAGGTATGGGCCACACCCAGCGGTTCTACCTGACTTCTACCTTTCAGTGGCTCTTTGTTCATGGAACAATTCTAACAGGGCTTGAGGGACAAAATGGGTTGCCAGGGATTGAACCTGGGTTGCCTGCTTTCAGGGCCAATGCCCTAACCACTGTACTATCTCTCTGGCCTCTGTTTTTAGAATCAAACAAACTCTTCAGGGTTCAGCTCCCCAATATGAGTCTCACACAAGTCAGGGTATTTGGCAATATGGTTTTCCTTCCTATTATCTCTACCTTGCTTATTTATTGTTATGTGTTGTTTATGGAGAAATATCAAATAATCTAACAAACTGTAGGAAAGTAAGAAAAAATTGAGGGGCTGGAAAGATAGTATAGGTAGGACATTTGCTTTGCATGCAGAAAAATAGTAGTTCAAATCCCGGCATCCCATATGGTCTCCTGAGCCTGCCAGGAGCAATTTCTGAGGGTAGAGTCAGGAGTAACCCCTGAGTGCTGCTGGGTGTGACCAAAACAAACAAACAAACAAACAAAAAAAGAATTGAACTACTTGTTAATGATCTGATCTGGTGGGCATGTACAAGAAGAAAGTGAATGACTTGAATCAGTCCTTAGAAAGTATCTGTGAAAAGAGGGGGTGGAAGCGCTAGTCCTCATTTTAATTTTGTCTCTTTGGAATTCTAGTGCAAAGTGGGAAAGGGAACTAGATATTTTCAGAACACTAATCCTTATCTTTAATGTAATGTTCACATTATACCACAAGGTAAATGTACCATCTTATCTCACTTTAGGATATTATGAAAATTATTTAGAAACAAGGGTGAAGGAACCAGATTTAGCTTAGGCTCAAACTCTGAGCCTAGTGTCTTAGAATACTTTATTGTTTTGTAGTGGAGGTTTATAAAGTATTTTTCATGAAGTTTACTTAGCTCTTTGTTATTTTTTTTAATTTTTATTGTGACCAAAGTGCATTACAAATCTTTCACTGCATCATTTATGGTACATAGTGACAATGACTGAGGGGCATTCCCACCACCAGTGCTGTCCTCCCTCCGCCCCCATTCCCTTTTTAGATAGAAACTTTTCTATACCTATAGCAAATCATCAAAAAACTTTAAAATCAATATTTTTAAATATTTATTTTGGGGGGGTCACATCTATTGATTCTCAGTAGTTACTCCTGGCTCTGTACTCAGAAATTACTCCTTATGGGCATGGAGGATTGATTATATGGGATGCCAGGGATCAAACCCGAGTTAACTGTTGCTAGTAGGTGACCTACCTGCTGTACTATCATGCTAGCTCTAAATATTTATTTTAAAAACAAACCCAAAATCATAGCTTTTGTATTTTTTTAAGAAATGTTTTGGAATGTAACATGAATTAGAAGAAAAACCTCATTCACAAATTTTAGCACCATAAAACACAGCAATCTGAATTTTTTGTAGTGACCTTTATTCAAATGGTATAGTAAAAAATAAGTAGACAGTGTCTACCTCTCCTTCCATCTATTAAAATTAAAAGTGCTTGTGGTTGGGACTGGAGAGATAGCACGGTGGGGGGGGGGGGCATTTGCTTTGCCTTGCACGTGGCCAACCCAGGATGGACCTGGGTTCGAATCCCAGCTTCCCATATGGTCCCCTGAGCCAGGAGTGATTTCTGACCACAAAGCCAGGAGTAACCCCTGAGCTAGCCAGGTGTGGCCCAAAAACCAAAAACCAAAAAAAAAAAAAAAAAAAAAAGTGCTTGTGGTGTGAGTAAAAACTATTGCTTATTTTCATTGGTATGTAGCACTCCTTTTCTTGGGAAATGAGGAATGCTAAAGAAAGGGTAAAATCCTTGTAACAATGAAGGCTTTCTTGCTGGTAATCAGTCATATTGGTTTGTCTGCCAATGAGACTGCTTTGTTCTTTTTTTTTTTTTTTTTTTTTTGTTTTTGGGCCACACCCGTTTGACGCTCAGGGGTTACTCCTGGCTATGCACTCAGAAATCGTCCCTGGCTTGGGGGGACCATATGGGACGCCGGGGAATCGAACCACTGTCCGTCCTACACTAGCGCTTGCAAGGCAGACACCTTACCTCTAGCGCCACCTTCCCGGCCCCGTGTTCTTAAAGTTTTATTTCTATTGACTTTATGTTATTTAGAATCTAAACCTTTTCCTTTATCTGTCTAACTATTGAAACCCCGAATTGGGGCTAAGTTGTTGGGAAATAAGGATTATTGAAGTGATTCTGTGAACTGTGACTGTTCATGAAAAACATTTTGTTCTTTAAACTTAGAGCCACATTGATGCTGCCCAGTGAGCCTTGCTGTTTGTGGGGAGACTCACATTATCTTACATATCACATCAGAGATGTGCCTTCTACAATAAGATAGCACCTAGAGAAAAATGTTCTATTTAGTTTCCATCACAGATACATTTCCCTGGTTTCCTCTTATTTTGAGCGGCTTCTCTCCAAGACCCAGTAAATCCCTTCTGTATAGAACTGAATGGTAGCAAGTTTTATATATATATATATATATATCAGTTTAATTGATAGATCAATTTATATATACTGATCAATTTTTTAAACTTTAAGCTTTATTTTATTTATTTTTTAACATAATTTTTATTTTAATTGTAGTGGCTTACATATCATTCACAGTAATATTCCAGGTACATATTTACATTGATTCAGGGGAATTCCCACCACCAAATTGTCCTCCCAGAACCGCTCCCATCCTGCCTCCCATATACTCCACTCTTCCCCCCAGGGGCTGCTAGAATGCGTGGTCCCCTCTGTGTCTAGTTAATTATTAAGTGGGCTTATAACTGTTTGGTCTTGGTGCCTCCATTATTGTCCCCTCTAGTTGGGAGGCAGGACTAGAAAGATCAAGTTATGTGGATTTGTTTGAGGAAGAGAAAGGTAATATAATGGGGTAAAAATCGACTACACCGACTATGAGTGGAGTCGTTCTAGAGGCTCTCGTCCTTGGTTTGAGAGATGAGGGGGAAAAAGAAGAAGGTGAAACACCACAGCAGTTCAAAAAGAGGAATCAAATAAGATATTCAGTGAGCACTGCAGCCATAAAAATACGCACCACATAGTTACCATGGTCTTGAGATAGGAAATATGACAAGGCGCAAGGAGGAAGAAGAGAAAAGAAGAAAGAAAAAGTAAATATATAATTAAAAAATGGACAACTACTTCAATATTTAACCCCAAACAAAGAATTTGATCAAAACTAGATAATAAAATAAAAAATAAAGAAATTAAAAAAAAAGGATTATTTAGTGTTTTTTGTCTTTCCCCCCGCCCCCGCATAGGCACAGTAAATGATGGGGTCATCTGAAATGGGAATCCCCTTGGCCTAAGAGATATAGGGTTTCCCTACCCTTGGAATATATTGTCATGGGATTATCTATAGACTCCTTTCACGTTCATTTACTCTCCCCTTGGTGTTTTTTGTGCCGTATGGAAGACTTTTGCTCTGATCTGGATGATAAAGACAGACCCCTTAATCTAGGGGTCTCAGTCTGTGCACAGGTCATGGAGTGGAACTTATGATGATGACTTTCTTTGTTATTTTAGAAGTTCTGTTTCCTCGATGTCATTTTAATCTGTCTTCTGTGGTTAGTGGTCTTGGCCCTTGAGCTGAAGCTCAGATGGAGTCTGGGATATCGTCTTTCGTTATGATTCTGGAAGACCCGTTCAGTTGCAATTGCCTCAGTCAGGACTCTGGCATTGGAGGTCATGTTTGTTATGCAGGATGTAGACCAGACCCTAGACTAGGGCTTTCTTGTTGGTCCCCAGAATACATACTGCCCGGTCATGGTTCTATCAGCCAGTCATTTGTAGATCACATTCTTGGCTTTTGCACAGCCCATAGTATGGTAAGTCTTCCAATTTGGTTTATCATTAGTTGGTAAGGTAGGATAACCTGTTCTTATGTCCATTTGTTCCCAATTTCCTCGTTGTCAGGATCTCATATTAGAACTGGCACATGTTGGAGATCGAGTAGTATTCAGGATGTCCCAGGTGGGCTTTGGTTCCTATGGCTGTTGTGAAGAACTGTGTCGATTCTATGTCTGGGGTTCAGGATTGAAGCCTGGATGGTTGGTGTATAATCTTCTGGCATCTAAGATGGATCCACATGACATATTTTCAAGGTGGGAGATTCCCCTGTATTGTAAATAAGTATGAGTTCTTATCTCTAGTAGATAAGAACTTGTTTATATATGTGGGATTTCTCCTTTTTTAGTGTGCCTTTGCAGGAAGAAATGGTGCTTCATTATATTGCCGGTGCATTTGGGGGTGAAAAGAACAGAGAAACAAGTCACACACCCCAAAAAACATAAAAATAGAAATAAAAAAATATATTTGCTCACATATGTATAGTGAAAAATGATTGTAAATAAAATGAAATAAAAAAATAAAGAGCTAGTGTTATACAGGTCTTACACTTATGATGGAAGTAAATGTTTCCCCCATTGCCTTTTGAGATTTTCTTGTGGGGTGTGGGTTCCCAGGCACCTTTTCATCACACACCCTGCCCTTCCTGATGATTGGTAAAAGATTTGAGGGGGGGGTCTTGTGTAAAGTTCATGCAATGCGAGTCCTTTTAGGGCTAAGTCTGGTATCCAGCATGAGTCCACGATAGGATAAGTTGGTAGGGAGAGTCACACAGCTTGAGTCAGTTAGGGGTGTTGGTTGTCTTTTCCTGCCGGACTGAGTTGTGGGTTTGAGCAGATGTCCCTTCGCTTGGGTGCTGGGTACTGGTTTGTTGGGGTAGAATGTCAGTCTTGATGCCTAATAGATTAAGAACTGAGAGTGAAGAGTTTTAATAAATTGGAAAATCTGGATGGGATTGAGGGGTGAAGGGGGAGTCGGATTCCTGGAGAGGGTATAGGGGAGAGTATTTGGAAGGGGCAGAAAGGAAGAAAGTGTAAAATAAGGTTAAATAGGGAATTAAAAAAAAAAAGAAGAGGGAGTAGTGAGAAGAGAGGTGAAAAGAGTGGGGGCATGACATTTTGCTTTAATATGTACGATGAGTGGGCCCCTTAGTATAAGTCTGCAGGTCACCATTGCTGCTTCGGTGGTCTGGCTGGTCATATGCTTCAGGTCCTAAAAGAAGGTATGCCCTAGAGATAAAGGGTGTGTTAAAAAGTTTTGTCCGGACAATTTTGTAACGCAACCTGGGTATGGTATCTCGTGTGGCTTAGCTCTGAGATGCCATCTTAGGTTGTCCATCCTTTGTATCCAAGAACACCTGTGGACAGAAAAGCTGAGAGATTATTTTGAATATATTAAGCTTAAGGCATTAACACCTATTATTTTGAAATAGTTTGGTTGTAGTCAGTGATTTCCCGTGGTATTCTTTACCTGTAACCTTGTATAAGATCCCTAAGAGATTATTATGGGCCTTTGCAGTGTCAGGCTGATTACACACCTGTTCACTCTACGCTGCTGTTTCTGCAGATGTTGGTTTCTTTATAGTTTAATGTGTGGTCGAGAGTTTATGATGTTCCTCTTTCATGTGTTCTGGGCACTTCTGCCCAGTATATGTGTGGTATTTCAGTGTTCGGAGTTTCTACCCTGTTAAATCCTGTTATTTGATCTTTGAATATTAGTTGTATATATGGTGTAGTTTCTAAGTGATTCAGAATAGCGCTATCATTCTGTGTTTATCTTTCATCTTCTGACTTACTTCGTTTAATATAATATGTTCAAGGTCCATCCATGTTGCTGCAAAGTCTGTGATTGAATCATTTCTTACTGCCATGTAGTATTCCATTATATATAGATACCACATCTTAATGATCCACTCATCTGTTGTTGGGCATTGAGGTTGGTTCCAAGACTTGGCTATTATACTGAGTAATGCAATAAATAGTGGGGTGCACACATATTTGGGGATAAATGTCCTTCCGGCTTGGGGGTAGATACCCAGGAGAGCAATTGCTGGGTCAAATGGCAGCTCAATTCTGAGTTCCTTGAGCACTCTCCAGACTGTTCTCCATAGGGGTTGAACTAGGGGGTATTCCCACCAGCAGTGGATGAGAGTGCCTTTTATACCACACCCCTGCCAACAGAAATTGTTTCCATTATTTTTGATGTGAGCCATCCTCACTGGTGTAAGGTGGTAGATACCTCATTGTTGTCTTGATTTGGATTTCCCTAATGATGAGTGAAGGTGAACATGTTTTCATGTGTTTGTTGGCCATCTTTCGATCTTCTTCAGTGAAGTATCTTTTCAGTTCATCTCCCCATTTTTCTATGGCTTTATTTGGTTTTGTGGAGCTCATCTTTCTGAGTGCTTTGTATATTCTGGATATCAGCCCTTTATCGGACATGTTGAGTGCAAAGATATTTTCCCAGTCAGTTGCCTGTCTTCTTGTGTTGAGTATGGTTTATTTTGCCATGCAGAAGCTTTTTAGTTTGGTGTAGTCCCATTTGTTTATGTTTGATGCTAAAGTTCTTGCCATTGGCAATCTATCATCAAAGACTTTTTTGATATATAGGTCTTCGAGTGTTCCACCTATTTTTTTCTCAATAAACTTTATGGTTTCGGGTCTGATTTCGAGGTCTTTGATCCATTTTGAGTTGACTTTTGTATATGGGGTGAGGTATGGGTCAATTTTCAATTTCTTACAGGTGGTTTTCCAGTTCTACCAACACCATTTGTTGAAAAGACTTTCTTTGTCCCATTTCAAGTTCTTGGCTCTTTTGTCAAATATTAGTTAACTATATGTCTGGGGGCTTATGTCTGGAAATTCTGTTCTAGCCCACTGGTCTGAGGCTCTGTCTTTGTACCAGTACCATGCCGTTTTGATCACTAAGGCTTTATAGTATAGCTTCAGGTTAGGTAGCGAGATGCCACCCAGCTTCTTGTTTTTTTAGTATGTGTTTGGCTATCGTGGGTCTTTTGTGGTTCCCAATAAATTTTATGATTGATTGTTCTAAGTCTTTAAAGAATGATGTCTAAATTTGGATGGGATTGCATTAAATCTATATAGGAGTTTGGGTAGGATGGTCATTTTGACTAAATTGATTCTACCTACCCATGAGCATGGGATGTTCTTCCATTTCCTTAGATCCTCTTCAATTACTTTCTGAAGTGTTTTGAAGTTTCCCTGGTATAAGTCCTTTACTTCCCTTGTAAAGTTGATCCCTAGGTATTTAATGTTTTTTGTTACTATTTTAAATGGAATGAATTCTTAATCTCTCTCTCTTCTACTTCATTATTTGTGTAGAGAAATGCTACTGTCTTTTGTGTATTTACTTTGTAGCCAGCCACTTTGCTGTATTGGTTAATTATTTCTAGGCGTTTTACTGTGGACTGTTTAGGATTTTCTATGTATATCATCATATCATCTGCAAAGAGGGATAATTTGAGTTCCTCTTTCCTAACTTGGATTCCTTTGATTCCCTTCTCTTGTCGGATTGCTATTGCTAGGACTTCTAAGATTATATTGAATAAGAGTGGAGAGAGTGGACAGTCTTGCCTAGTTCCTGACCTTAGTGGAAATGTTTTCAGTTTTTCGCCATTGAGGATAATGTTGGCTGTGGGCTTTTCATAGATAGCTGTAACTATCTTGAGGAAGGTTCCTTCTAAGCCTATTTTGCTGAGTGTTTTCAACATGAATGGGTGCTGAATTTTGTCAAACGCCTTCTCTGCATCGATTGATATGATCATGTGATTTTTGTTTTCTTGCTGTTGATGTGGTGTATAATGTTGATTGATTTACGTATGTTGAACCAACCTCGCATCCCTGGGATGAAACCCACTTAGTCATGGTGTATAATCTTTCTGATGTAGTGCTGGATTCGGTTTGCTAAAATTTTGTTGAGAATTTTTGCATCTATGTTCATTAGGGAGATTGGTCTGTAGTTTTCTTTCTTGGTGCTGTCCTTGCCGTCTTTGGGGATGAGGGTGATATTAGCCTCATAAAGGGAGTTGGGGAGGTTTCCTGTTTTTTCTATGATTTGGAAGAGCCTATGGAAAAGTGGTAATAAGTCTTCTCGGAATGTTTGATAGAATTCACCTGTAAAACCATCTGGACCTGGACTTTTGTTCTTAGGAGCTTCTTTTTTTTTTTTTTTTTTTTTTTGGTTTTTAGGCCACACCCAGTGACGCTCAGGGGTTACTCCTGGCTATGCACTCAGAAGTCGCTCCTGGCTTGGTGGACTATATGGGATGCCGGGGGATCGAACCGTGGTTCATCCTAGGCTAGTGCAGGCAAGGCAGGCACCTTACCTCTAGTGCCACCGCCCGGCCCCACGGAGTTTCTTAATTACATCTTCAATTTCCTCTGAAGTGATTGACCTATTTAGATTTTCTAGATCTTCAGATTCCAGTATTGGTAGCTGCTATTTTTCCAAGAATCTGTCGATTTCTGCTGGGTTCTCTAGTCTAACTGAGTATAGTTTTCATAATATGACCTCATGATATGTTGTATTTCTTGGGGTTCTGTTGTAATCTCTCCCCTTTCATTTGTGATCCTATTAATTTGGGTGATTTTCCTCCTTTTTTTGGTGAGTCTTGCCAGTGGTTTGTCTATCTTGTTTATTTTTTCAAAAAACCAACTCCTGGACTCATTGATTTCTTGTATTGTTTTCTTGGTTTCTATGTTGTTTATTTCTGCTCTGGTTTTTTATTATTTCTTGACTTCTCGTTGTGGTTGGATTTCTTTGCTGCAGTTGTTCCAGTTCCTTAAGGTGGTCCTTTAAATTGTTGATTTTGTTATTTTCCTCTTTTCTGACATTTCCCCCTAATTACTGCTTTTGCTGTGTCCCACAAGTTTTGACAAGTTGTCTGTTTATTATCGTTTGTCTCAAGGAATCTTTTTATTTCTTCCTTGAGTTGCTCTTTGATCCAACTATTGTTGAGTAGCATGTTGTTTAATCTCCAGGTGTTTGGTTTTCTCCATTGTTTCTTCTTCCAATCAATTTTGACCTCTGTTGCATAGTGATCTGATAGGGTGCTTCTGATAATCCTTACACTTGTGGTTTTATATGTTAGATTTATATCCTAAGGCATGGTCTATTCTGGAGAAGGTTCCATGTGGGCTTGAGAAGAATGTGTATTCTGCTTTTTGGGGATGGAGGGCCCTATATAAGTCTACTAGTCCTAGATCTTCTAATTTTTCATTTAGGGCTCTTATTACTTTGCTATTTTTCTGCCTTGTGGATCTATCCAGTGGTGATAGTGGAGTATTGAGATCCCCTACTACTATCACATTTCCCTTCATGTGTTTCTCTAGGTTTGTAATTGCCTCACATATTTTGCTGAGTCTACATTAGGTGCATAACTATTGACCAGGGTTAGTACTTCTTGATCTATTGTTCCCCTGATCAGTATGTAGTGACCTTCCTTGTCTCTGATCACTTTCTTGAGGTTGAATGCAATTTGGTCTGATATTAGGATGGCCGTCCCTGCTCTTTTTTGTTTTCCATTGGCCTGAATAATTGATTTCCATCCTTTTATTCTAAGTCTGTGCCTGTCCTGCATTAGTAGATGTGTTTCTTGTAAGCAGCAGAAGTCTGGTTTATGTTTTCTAATCCAGTTCTCTAGTATATGTCTTTTAATGGGAGAGTTTAGCTCATTAACATTTAGGGAGATTATTGACAGAGAGGGCTGTTGTGTAGTTGTGTTGTGTAGGGTTGTTGTTGCTGTTACAATCTGGGATTTGGATTGTGTAATTCGTCTCTGAGTAGGTCATTTAAGATTGGTTTGGTTTGCGCAAATATTGCTTGATCGTTTTTATTTGAGAATGTTTTTAGTCTTCCCATATGAATGAGAGCTTTGCTGGGTATTGGACCCTAGGTTGGAAATTTCTTTTATTCAGTTGTTTAAATATGTCATTCCACTGTTTTCTTGCTTGAATTGTTTCAAATGGGAGATCTGGTTTGATTCTTATGTCCTTTCCTTTCTATTTGAGGTTTTTTTCTCCCTTATGGCTTTTTAGAGTTCATCTTTCTCTTTGTTTTTTTGCCATTTGGATTACTATATGTCTTGGTGTTGGCTTATTAGGGCCTATTTTATTAGGGACTCTTTTTATTTCCTGGAGTTGAATCGAGGTCTCTTTCCAGAGGGTTGGAAAATTTTCTGCTATTATTTCCCTGACCATTTGTTCTTCCCCTTCCCCTATTTCCCCCCCTTCTGGTATACCTACAATTCTTAAATTATTTCTTTTGTCTTTGTTTATTAAGTACTGGACTTTCTCTTTCAATGCTTTGCCTTTTATTTCCTTGTTGGTTTCCTGGACGGTTTTTGATTGCAGTTTTTCTTCAAGTTGTTCTATATGCTTTTCCAGCTGTGAAATTCTACTTGTATAGCTTTTTACATTATTTATTGTTTCCTTACATTCCATTTGTATGGAATTTCTCATATTCTGTAGCAGTTCTTCTCTTAGTTGGTTGATTTTTTCATCCATGGTTTTCTTGTACTCGCTGGCTAGTGCTTCTTTCATTGTATTTACCATGATTTGCATTTCTTTTTTCATGACTGTTTTCAGATCTTCATTTCTTGGATCTGTTCGTTTTGGTGGACTTGGAAACTTGTTTGTGTTTCCTTCCATATCTCCAGATGTTAGGGTCTTCCTTGGTTTACCCATATTTCTTTGCAATTCTTGGTGTTGCCTGGTTTGCAGGGCCTTTTGATTAGAGCACGCTTTTGCCACCTGCGTTGTTTGATTTAGGTATTTCTGATTTGTTTGGTATTTTCTTTTCAATTTTACTGGCTATTAATTATTTAAGAAATTTGGGTGTTAGGTCTGAGCTGACTAGACCTATATGTTGTGTTAGGCTGTATTCGGGCGAATGCAATAGCGGTCAGCGTGGTTGGGCGGGGCTTCCCTACCTGGGAGACACAGGAGAAACCCGGCGGGGAGGTGCTAGGGCCGTTTGCGCAGTCGGCGTGGTTCTATACTGATCAATTTTATGTATACTGACCACTTCCTATATATATGAACCAGTTTAACTTATTTTATCTTGCAGTCACAGTAAGAAAATATAATGTTCAAATAGAACAATTATAACAATATTCTGTAATGAATGTGATATCTTATTGTACATGTTTTCAGATCACAATTGACTCAGGGTGACTGAAAGCACAGAAAGTGAAACTGGAAATGTGAGCTCTACTGTGTTAATGTTGTCAGTCTTTATAAGGACTTAAGAACATTACCAGTTATCAACAAATTTTAATGTGTTTTAATTAAAAAAATTTTTTTGACCAAACCCAGCAGTATTCAGGGGTTACTCTTGGCTCTGCGCTCAGAAATAGCCCCTGGCTAGGGGACCATATGGGATGCCGGGGATCAAACTCTCCCCCCATCCTGGGTCAGATACCTGCAGGGCAAACACCCTACCACTGTGCTACCACTCTGATTTAATGTGTTTTTAGACAACAGTTACATAATGTTGTCTTTAATCCCTGGCTACATTTTCTCTCTTTCTTTCTTTCTTTTTCTTTCTTTCTTTCTTTCTTTTCTTTCTTCTTTCTTTCTTTCTTTCTTTTCTTTCTTCTTTCTTTCTTTCTTCCTTCTTTCTTTCTTTCTTCTTTCTTTCTTCTTTCTTTCTTCTTTTTCTTTCTTTCTTTCTTTCTTTCTTTCTTTCTTTCTTCCTTCTTTCTTTCTTTCTTCTTTCTTTCTTTCTTTCTTTCTTTCTTTCTTTTTTCTTTCTTTCTTCTTCTTCCTTCCTTCCTTCCTTCCTTCCTTCCTCCTCCTTCCTCCTTCCTTCCTTCCTTCCTTCCTTCCTTCCCTTCCTTCCTTCCTTCCTTCCTTCCTTCCTTCCTTCCTTCCTTCCTTCCTTCCTTTCTTTCTTTCTTTCTTTCTTTCTTTCTTTCTTTCTTCCTTCCTTCCTTCCTTCCTTCCTTCCTTCTCTCTTTCTCTCTTTCTCTCTTTCTCTCTTTCTTCCTTCCTTCCTTCCTTCCTTCCTTCCTTCCTTCCTTCCTTCTCTCTCTTTTTCTTTCTTTCTTTCTTTCTTTCTTTCTTCTTTCTTTTTCTTTCTTTCTTTCTTTCTTCTTTCTTTCTTTCTTTTCTTTCTTTCTTTCTTTCTTTCTTTCTTTCTTTCTTTCTTTCTTTCTTTCTTTCTTTTCTTTTCTTTCTTTCTTTCTTTCTTCTTTCTTTCTTTCTTTTCTTTCTTTCTTTCTTTCTTTCTTTCTTTCTTTCTTTCTTTCTTTTTTTTTTTTTTTTTTTTTCTTTCCTTCTTTCTTTTCCTTCCTTCCTTCCTTCCTTCCTTCCTTCCTCCTTCCTTCCTTCCTTCCTCTTCCTTCCTTCCTTCCTTCCTTCCTTCCTTCCTTCCTTCCTTCCTTCCTTCCTTCCTTCCTTCCTTCCTTCCTTCCTTCCTTCCTTCCTTCCTTCCTTCCTTCCTTCCTTCCTTCCTTCCTTCCTTCCTTCCTTCCTTTAGACACTTATTTATAGTACTATTCATGATGGAGGTCCATGCATACAATGTTCTGATATCTCATCCTCTACCAGAGTTTACATTCAGTTTCACCAATGTCTCATGCCCCCATTCCCTTTCTTTGTTCACCTCACAGAAAACAGCCCATTTCTACAATCTTCTGAAAATGGTCTTATCAATGTCACCATGTTTCCCTAAACTTTTTTTTTTTTCTGGTTTTTGGGTCACACCCAGCAGTGCTCAGGGGTTACTCCTGGCTTTATGCTCAGAAATGGCTCCTGGCAGGCTCAGGGGATCATATGAGGTGTCGGGATTCGAACCACCGACTTTCTGCATGCATGCCTTACCTCCATGTTATCTCTCTGGCCCTCAATCCCTAAACTTAATAATTCTTTCAATAACATTGCTTTCCTCCTTTGACTATTTGGGTTACACAATGGTTCTAGAACTTACTCTTGGCTCTGTTCAGGGAGGACTCCTGTCAGGGCTTGAGGCACCGTATGTTGCGTGAGGATCAAACTCAGTTGGCCACAAACAAAGCAAACATACAACCTGCTTTACTGTTATCTAACCTCCTAGGATAAAATCTTAGAGGAAGGTAGCACTCTCAATTTACTGACTGCTAGGGTACTAATAATCATTCACCAATGATTTACCGATGAGCCCTTAAATTATCAGGGGCTAGGTCCCCAGTTGAGAAATAAGCTACACTCATTTCTTGCTGTGATTGCAACCTGTAATTCTGGAGCTTAGTTTTCTTGTCTCCACAGTTAGACTTTACTTGTTTGTTCTGCCAAGATGGGTCACTGGTGATAACCCCAAGGAAGAGATAGGAGACTAAAAAAAAAGCACTGTGACCTTTAATGAAGACATATAGCAGGTCTTGGGCTAAATCTCAGAGGTAGAGCGCCTGCTTATGTGTGAGGAGGCCCTGCTTTTAATTTCTGGCACCATAAAACAAAGAGAATAAAAACATGCCAACTTTCCACTCCTCCCACATTTTGCGGCAATTAAATGAACAAACAAACAATATATAGTTCCATAACTTCTCCTAAATAGAATCAAATTATTAAAATTTTACCAAAATACTAAATCTGTTGCATACTCAAAAATTTGGTGGGGGGATGTCATACTTATAGATACTCAGGGGCTACTCCTGGCTCTGCTCTCAAGAGTTACTCCTGGCAGTAGTTGGGGTGCCAGGTAATGAATCTGGGTTGGCATCATACGAATCAAATGCCTTATCCACTGGACTTTTTTTCTCCAGCCTTTAAATTTTTTTTCTTCATTTACAAGAAAGCATCTATTTTATTTCTGTATTCCTTGAGCATTTTTCTTCTTGTTGCTCAGTTATTCCTATATTCATGCCTCATGTGAACCTTTAATTTTATTTCAAGATAATTTTTTTATTTGAAACTCACTTACAAAAATGAAAGATGAGAGAAAGAAAGAGAGAACACAGGCTGCAAAGAAACAGAGACAAACAAGATACATGTTCAAGGGAGAACATGGATTTGGTGCTTTTTTTTTTAGTTTTTGAGTCACACCTGGTGGTGCTCAGGGGTTACTCCTGGTTCTGCTCTCAGAAATCGCTCCTGGCAGGCTCGGGGGACCATATGGGATGCAGGGATTTAAACCATCGCCCATCATGGATGGGCTGCATGCAAGGCAAACGCCCTACCCGCTCTATCTCTCCGGCCCTAGAACATGGGTTTGAAGAGCAAAATAACTTTTGATTTTTTTTTTTTTTTAGTTTTTGGGTCACACCCAGCAGTGCTCAGGGGTTACTCCTGGCTCTAGGCTCAGAAATCGCCCCTGGCAGGCACAGGGGACCACATGGGATGCCAGGATTCGAACCACCATCCTTCTGCATGAAAGGCAAACACCTTACCTCCATGCTATCTCTCCTGCCCCACTTTTGATTTTTTTTTTAAGGAATTGAGAACTATGTTAAACTTCCTTTGGTGCTATTTCTGTATAGGGGAAGAGAGAGGTGATATAGATCCCAAAATATTTGAGGCCAACCTTGGAGTTACCTTTCTAAGTCAGGACTTAGGGTCAGCTTACGACAGATAGAGACCACAGAGGCTTTGGGACTTGGAACCCAGTCATTCAGAGTAGCCAGCTGAGGAAAACCAGATAGTAATTTTTTTTTCTGTTGGGGGACTTCTGTTTGAATTCATTTGTTTTCTCTTTCCAGGGTGCTGAATTTCTATTGCATGCTTTTCTCTTTGGTCAGGATTTGCAATGCAATGTGCTCCCCACCCCGAAATATTACCACACATAAAAATAAAGTGTCCTTAGACTTGTGCTTACAATAACTACACAATGCACCTAGTTTTCTAGGTTCTTTTATTTTTAGTCATTTTGGTAAATCATGAGACTAGGGCTGGAAAGATAGCATGGAGATAAGGCATTTGCCTTTCATGCAGAAGGTCATTGGTTCGAATCCCGGCGTCCTATATGGTCCCCCGTGCCTGCCAGGAGCAATTTCTGAGCATGGAGCCAGGAATAACCCCTGAGCACTGCCGGGTGTGACCCAAAAACCACACACAAAAAAATTATGAGACTAGAATTTGTTGACATCTTTCCTCTTTGAGTAATAAATGCTTAATATTTTAATCTCATTCTGCCCTAAAATGAATGAGAGGCTCACAGGTTTTCCAAACCACCTTCCTCTTGTACTATGTAGACAGAACTAGAGCAAGAAAATTTTACCTCCAAACCAAGTCTTTGGCAAAAAATTACAATAAATAACTTGAAAAGTATGTATAAGTGTTTAAGGGGTAGTTCCCAATTTGAGGTGGATGACAAAAATAAGTGTCATTTGGAATTTGGAGATAGTAAGAAATGAAGAGGGGGCATGAAGATCTGCCTTGATAGCAATTTTACATGAAGTCTGAGGTGATACCTAGTTATTTGTCCATCTTTTCATTTGGACAAACACTTGAGAGGATGCATTTCTCTGGAATCTTGTTCATCACCTCTTTTCTTATTATACTTTCCCTTTATTTACAACCTTGCAGGAAATTTCAATGACATGATGGATTTGTTCCATGTGAAAAGGTCTACACTATTAGATTCAGACTTAAGAAGCAAATAAGTAAACAAACAATAGGATTTTAGATAATCACCATTGAGAAACTCAAAGAATTGCAACATTCCATTTCCTGGAATATATTAGTTGGGATAGAAATATTTTTTTCTTCAAGAATATAAATCTTTCAGACATAGAATTTGCTATTTCTTTGTTCATTGATCACAGACTTTTGACACTTTTTTCTTTTTTTCTTTGGTGGGAGGGCAGGTTTTTTGTACTTATTCCTTGCTGGATTTGTGCTCAGGGATCAGTCCTGAAAGGGCTAGGGAGTCTATTATGTGATGTATTGCATCAAATCTGGGTAAACTACATGTGAAATATGTGCCTTATCTGGTAGGCTATCTCTTTGGCCTTACTATTTTGGAATATTTTCAGTTTAGTGAGAGGAGTAATTTTGAATTCTTTATGGCAGACATACGCTTCAGGTCCATGTTTAAAGTGTGCAGGGATGGAGAGGGGAGAACTCAATAATCAATGTGGATGGAGACAGGATAGCTGTTCATCCTCATTGCCTAACGTCAACCTACTGACCTCTGAACCACACAGTCCTCTCTCTGAAGACATCAAGCTGGCCTTGTTTGTTGGGAGGAATGAGCTTTGTCAGTAAACATTGAGTTATGTCAGCCAGGTTACTGTTTCCATTCTTTCCTTCTTAGTTTTATGGCACTTGTTCTTAAAAAACAGGATGCTGAGAATAAAGGATTCGCCTAGTATATTTGTCCTGATCTTTCATATCTGCCATTATTTACCTTGAATAAGGTAGCCCAAATAAATTTACTTCCAGATTGATAGCTTATCTGTTTGAAAGAGCTGGCCTTCCTAAAATTTCTTTTCTACTTGCTGCTGCTCTTGAAGACTAGATAACATACTGACTGATTTGTGGGGGAGGATGGGAAATGCTAGCAGGACTCAGCTGGCATTCAGATTTTTGTTTGTTTGTTTGTTTTTGTTTTTGGGTCACATTCGGCAGTGGATTTACAGCAGATTTATGGCAGGGGTTTACTCCTGGCTCTTGCACTCAGACATCACTCCTGGCAGGCCAGGGGACCGTATGGGGTGCCGGGATTCAAACCACTGTCCGTCCTGGATCAGCTGCGTGCAAGGCAAACGCCCTACCGCTGTGCTATCTTTCCAGCCCCATCATTCAGTATCTTTTAAAGGGTAAAATTAATGAACAGTCCTGAGACCCTTTGCATTTGCGACCCATACCATCTCAAGAAGTGAAAAGGAAACATATCTAAGCACTAACTTATTTTTCTAGGCTATTTTTATAAAGTGTAGAAAAGATGGTAAGCTAGCCATTTAATTAATTTTCAGTTTGGGTCAAGCCTAGGGCTTCACATATGCGAGGTAAGTACTCCACTACAGAACTACACCTTGATCCTTAGCTATTTTAAAGTGCCTTTCATTTTAAAATTTAATATTATTTTTTATTTTTTTGGATTTTGGTCTGCACCTGGAGAGACTCAGGACTTAGTCCTGGCTTATCACTGAGGAATCACTCTTAGTAGTGCTTGAGGAACCCCTTGGGATGTTGGGGATCAAAACCTGGTTTGTTGCGTGCAAGGCAAGCACCCTACCGACTATACCAAGGGTCCTCAAACTATGGCCCATGGGCCACATGCAGCCTGCTAAGGACATTTATGCAGCCCTGATGGGTGTTTTTGGTGCTACTGCCTGTCCTGCTTAGCAGTTGACTCATCCTGGCCCTCAGTGTGCATGTGTCGGATGTGGTACACTCTCTGACTCCCCTCCTTCCCTGTCTCTCGACTCCTCCTCTCAGTCTTGCGCAAGGGGTCTTCAACCTCTGCCCATCAAAAGCAGGGCCGTAGTTAAAATACTGGTAAGTTCGTTGATTTAACTTTACTTGTTCTTTATTTTAAATATTGAATTTGTTCCCATTTTATTTCAAAATAAGGTATGTGTAATGTGCATAGAAATTTGTTCAGTTTTTTGGGGGGCAGGCACACCTGGTGATGTTCAGGAGTTACTCCTGGCTATAGGCACAAAAATCCCTCCTGGCTTGTGGGTACTATCTGGGACGCCAGGGATCAAACCAAGGTCCATCCTGGGTCAGTAGTGTGTAAGACAAACGCCATACCTTTGCACTATCACTTCAGTCCCTTGGTCATTTTTTTTATTTTTAAAAACAATAGTCTGGCCTTCCAATGGTCTGAGGGACAGGGAACTGTCCCTGTTTAATAAGCTTGAGAGGGTATAGTGGTTATACTGTCTCTTCAGCCTTGGCCTTTCATTTTAAATTATATAAATGGTTCTTTGGAATTTAAGCACTTAATGACACCAGTATTTACTTTTTTTTTTTTTTTTTTTTTTTTTTTGGTTTTTGGGCCACACCCGGCAGTGCTCAGAGGTTACTCCTGGCTATCTGCTCAGAAATAGCTCCTGGCAGGCACGGGGGACCATATGGGACGCTGGGATTTGAACCAATGACCTTCTGCATGAAAGGCAAACTCCTTGCCTCCATGCTATCTCTCCGGCCTCTATTTACATTATTTTTTACCATATAATTCATATTAATGTTTCAGAAAAAAAAGTGGCCTGCTGTCAGATTGCATGCATCATGCCTTCACAATTGTCTGTGTCCTCTCTGAGTCCCAGAATTCTCTCATTCCCAATCCACACTTAGCAATCTCAGTTCTAAAAGACTCTTGGCTCTGTTATGATTTGCCTTTGTAATATTCCCTTACTATTTTTTTTTTTTTGGACGGGACACACCTGGAAGTACTCAGGGCTTACTCAAGTGCATATGGAATGATTCCTGGTGAGGCTACAGGAACCATACATGATGCCAGGGAATTGAAGCAGGGGTGGCATCTGACTCAGTGTACTATTTCTTTGACTTTTACTGTGTTTGTTTTTACTTAGTATGAATGAAATCATTTCTCTCCCTTTGACTCACATTTTTTTTTTTTTTTAATTTTTTAGAACTTTATTTATTTTTTTTTTTATTTTTTTTTTAATTTTTTTTTTTATTTAAACACCTTGATTACATACATGATTGTGTTTGGGTTTCAGTCATAAAAGGAACACCACCCATCACCAGTGCAACATTCCCATCACCCAAGTCCCAAATCACCCTCCTCCCCACCCAACCCCCGCCTGTACCCTAAACAGGCTCTACATTTCCCTCATACATTCTCAATATTAGGACAGTTCAAAATGTAGTTATTTCTCTAACTAAACTCATCACTCTTTGTGGTGAGCTCCCTGAGGTGAGCTGGAACTTCCAGCTCTTTTCTCTTTTGTGTCTGAAAATTATTATTACAAGGGTGTCTTTCATTTTTCTTAAAACCCATAGATGAGTGAGACCATTCTGCGTTTTTCTCTCTCTCTCTGACTTATTTCACTCAGCATAATAGATTCCATGTACATCCATGTATAGGAAAATTTCATGACTTCATCTCTCCTGACAGCTGCATAATATTCCATTGTGTATATGTACCACAGTTTCTTTAGCCATTCATCTGTTGAAGGGCATCTTGGTTGTTTCCAGAGTCTTGCTATGGTAAATAGAGCTGCAATGAATATAGGTGTAAGGAAGGGGTTTTTGTATTGTATTTTTGTGTTCCTAGGGTATATTCCTAGGAGTGGTATAGCTGGATCGTATGGGAGCTCGATTTCCAGTTTTTGGAGGAATCTCCATATCGCTTTCCATAAAGGTTGAACTAGACAGCATTCCCACCAGCAGTGGATAAGAGTTCCTTTCTCTCCACATCCCCGCCAACACTGTTTATTCTCATTCTTTGTGATGTGTGCCATTCTCTGGGGTGTGAGGTGGTATCTCATCGTTGTTTTGATTTGCATCTCCCTGATGATTAGTGATGTGGAACATTTTTTCATGTGTCTTTTGGCCATGCGTATTTCTTCTTTGTCAAAGTGTCTGTTCATTTCTTCTCCCCATTTTTTGATGGGGTTAGATGTTTTTTTCTTGTAAAGTTCTGTCAGTGCCTTGTATATTTTGGAGATTAGCCCCTTATCTGATGGGTATTGGGTGAATAGTTTCTCCCACTCAGTGGGTGGCTCTTGTATCCTGGGCACTATTTCCTTTGAGGTGCAGAAGCTTCTCAGCTTAATATATTCCCATCTGTTAATCTCTGCTTTCACTTGCTTGGAGAGTGCAGTTTCCTCCTTGAAGATGCCTGTAATGTCCTGTAGTGTTTTGCCTATGTGCTGTTCTATATATCTTATGGTTTTGGGGCTGATATCGAGGTCTTTAATCCATTTGGATTTTACCTTTGTACATGATGTTAGCTGGGGGTCTAAGTTTAATTTTTTGCAAGTGGCTATCCAATTGTGCCAACACCACTTGTTGAAGAGGCTTTCCCTGCTCCATTTAGGATTTCCTGCTCCTTTATCAAAAATTAGATGGTTGTATCTCTGGGGAACATTTTCTGAGTATTCAAGCCTATTCCACTGATCTGAGGACCTATCCTTATTCCAATACCATGCTGTTTTGATAACTGTTGCTTTGTAGTACAGTTTAAAGTTGGGAAAAGTAATTCCTCCCATATTCTTTTTCCCAATGATTGCTTTAGCTATTCGAGGGTGTTTATTGTTCCAAATGAATTTCAAAAGTGTCTGATCCACTTCTTTGAAGAATGTCATGGGTATCTTTAGAGGGATGGCATTAAATCTGTATAATGCCTTGGGGAGTATTGACATTTTGATGATGTTAATCCTGCCAATCCATGAGCAGGGTATGTGTTTCCATTTCCGTGTGTCCTCTCTTATTTCTTGGAGCAGAGTTTTATAGTTTTCTTTGTATAGGTCCTTCACATATTTAGTCAAGTTGATTCCAAGATATTTGAGTTTGTGTGGTACTATTGTGAATGGGGTTGTTTTCTTAATGTCCATTTCTTCTTTATTACTGTTGGTGTATAGAAAGGCCATTGATTTTTGTGTGTTAATTTTGTAGCCTGCCACCTTGCTATATGAGTCTATTGTTTCTAGAAGCTTTTTGATAGAGTCTTTAGGGTTTTCTAAGTAGAGTATCATGTCATCTGCAAACAGTGAGAGCTTGACTTCTTCCTTTCCTATCTGGATTCCCTTGATATCCTTTTCTTGCCTAATCGCTATAGCAAGTACTTCCAGTGCTATGTTGAATAGGAGTGGTGAGAGAGGACAGCCTTGTCTTGTGCCAGAATTTAGAGGGAAGGCTTTCAGTTTTTCTCCATTGAGGATAATATTTGCCACTGGCTTGTGGTAGATGGCCTTCACTATATTGAGAAAGGTTCCCTCCATTCCCATCTTGCTGAGAGTTTTGATCAAGAATGGGTGTTGGACCTTATCAAATGCTTTCTCTGCATCTATTGATATGATCATGTGGTTTTTATTTTTCTTGTTATTGATGTTGTGTATTATGTTGATAGATTTACGGATGTTAAACCAGCCTTGCATTCCTGGGATGAAACCTACTTGATCGTAGTGGATGATCTTCTTAACGAGGCATTGAATCCTATTTGCCAGGATTTTGTTGAGGATCTTTGCATCTGCATTCATCAGTGATATTGGTCTGTAATTTTCTTTTTTGGTAGCGTCTCTGTCTGGTTTAGGTATCAAGGTGATGTTGGCTTCATAAAAGCTATTTGGAAGTGTTTCTGTTTGTTCAATTTCATGAAAGAGTCTTGCCAAGATTGGCAGTAGTTCCTCTTGGAAAGTTTGATAGAATTCATTAGTGAATCCATCTGGACCTGGGCTTTTGTTTTTCGGCAGACATTTGATTACTGTTTTAATTTCATCAATGGTGATGGGGGTGTTTAGATATGCTACATCCTCTTCCTTCAACCGTGGAAGATTATAAGAGTCCAAGAATTTATCCATTTCTTCCAGGTTCTCATTTTTAGTGGCGTAGAGTTTTTCAAAGTAGTTTCTGATTACCCTTTGAATCTCTGTCATATCAGTAGTGATCTCTCCTTTTTCATTCCTGATACGAGTTATCAAGTTTCTCTCTCTCTCTTTCTTTGTTAGGTTTGCCAGTGGTCTATCAATCTTGTTTATTTTTTCAAAGAACCAACTTCTGCTTTCGTTGATCTTTCGGATTGTTTTTTGAGTTTCCACTTCGTTGATTTCTGCTCTCAGCTTTGTTATTTCCTTCTGTCTTCCTGTTCTTGGGTCCTTTTGTTGAGCATTTTCTAGTTCTATTAGCTGTGTCATTAAGCTACTCAGGTAAGCTCCTTCTTCCTTCCTGATGTGTGCTTGCAAAGCTATAAATTTTCCTCTCAGTACTGCTTTTGCTGTGTCCCATAAGTTCTGAGAGTTTGTGTCTTTATTGTCATTTGTTTCCAGGAACCTTTTTATTTCCTCCTTGATTTCATCTTGGACCCACTGGTTATTGAGCATGAGGCTGTTTAACTTCCAGGTGTTAAAGTGTTTCTTCTGAGTCCCTTTGGAGTTCACAAATAATTTCAGAGCCTTGTGGTCAGCGAAGGTAGTCTGCAAAATTTCTATCCTCTTGATCTTATGGAGGTATGTTTTATGTGCCAGCATGTAGTCTATCCTGGAGAATGTCCCATGTACATTGGAGAAGAATGTGTATCCAGGTTTCTGGGGATGGAGTGTCCTATATATATCCACTAGGCCTCTTTCTTCCATTTCTCTCCTCAGGTCTAGTATATTCTTGTTGGGTTTCAGTCTGGTTGACCTGTCCAGTGTTGACAAAGCCGTGTTTAGGTCCCCCACAATTATTGTGTTGTTGTTGATATTATTTTTCAGATTTGTCAGCAGTTGTATTAAATATTTTGCTGGCCCCTCATTCGGTGCATATATGTTTAGGAGAGTGAATTCTTCCTGCTCTACGTACCCCTTGATTAATATAAAATGTCCGTCTTTGTCCCTTACAACCTTCCTGAGTATAAAGTTTGCATTATCTGATATTAGTATGGCCACTCCAGCTTTTTTATGGGTGTTGTTTGCTTGGATAACTTTTCTCCAGCCTTTTATTTTGAGTCTATGTTTGTTCTGACTATTCAGGTGCGTTTCTTGTAGGCAGCAGAAGGTTGGATTGAGTTTTTTGATCCATTTAGCCACTCTGTGTCTCTTAACTGGTGCATTTAGTCCATTGACGTTGAGAGAAAGAATTGTCCTGGGATTTAACGCCATCTTTATTTCAAAATTTGGTGTGTCTTTTGGGTAGTCTTGTCTTAGATTAGGTCTTTCAGTTTTTCTCTTAAGACTGGTTTTGTGTCTGTGAAGTTTCTGAGCTGTTTTTTGTCTGTGAAACCATGTATTCTTCCATCAAACCGGAAAGTGAGTTTTGCTGGGTATAGTATTCTGGGTGAAGCATTCATTTCATTCAGTCTTGTCACAATATCCCACCACTGCTTTCTGGCATTGAGCGTTTCTGGTGACAGGTCTGCTGTAAATCTCAGGGAAGCTTGCTTGAACATGATTTCCCCTTTTGATCTTGCTGTTTTCAGAATTCTGTCTCTATCTGTGGGATTTGTCATTGTGACTAGGATGTGTCTTGGGGTGGTTTTTCTGGGGTCTCTTTTGGTTGGTACTCTTCGGGCATGCAGGATTTGATCACATATATTCTTTAGCTCTGGGAGTTTCTCTTTAATGATGTTCTTGACCATTGATTCTTCCTGGAAATTTTCTTCCTGGGTCTCTGGGACTCCAATGATTCTTAAGTTGTTTCTGTTGATCTTATCATAGACTTCTATTTTCGTCTGTTCCCATTCTTTGACTAATTTTTCCATTGTCTGCTCATTTGCTTTAAGTTTTTTGTCCAATCTCTCCTGCTGTATGGAATTGTTATGTATCTCATCTTCCACAGCACCAAGTCTATTCTCAGCTTCTGATACCCTGTCCCAGAGCTTATCCATTTTGTCATTCACTTCGTTTACTGAGTTTTTCAGGCCTGTTAGTTGACATGTTATTTCAGTTTGGAGTTTTGTCATTTCTGCCTTCATATTTTCTTGGTTCTTATTAGTGTTCTGTTCAACTCGATCCATGGTTTCTTGGAGTCTGTTGAGCACCTTCCATATTGCTAGTCTAAAGTCCTTATCTGAGAGGTTGATTAGTTGTTCAGTCATTATCTGGTCCTCAGAATTGTCATCTTCATTCTCTATGTCTGATGCTGGCCTGCGCTGTTTCCCCATTGTCACATTTGTATTGTGGGTTTTTCTACGTGTTGTAGTGGTATTCATTGTCTATATGATGTAGGCAGCACACTCCTCTGGCTCCTCCCTTTCTGGATGGGCTGACTTGCCTCTAAGGGAGGGGAGTCCTCCGTGGATGAAGCCTCACACTGGGTCAAATCTTAGGCCCGAGCATGTAACAGAGAAGACAGTCCAGAGAGAAATGTTTGCTTCTGTGATATAGCGCCGTTCTTAGTGTGATTTTTCCTTCTTGTTGCAATGGAGTTCTTTCCTTAGAAAGAGTGCACGGCCGCGTAGCGAAGCGGAGCGGCCGTGTTCCTCTGAGCCTCTTTTTGCCCCACTCGCAAGAGTTTCACGCAAGAGGACAGTGGACAGACATAGACAGGTCACACTCACAGTCTTTCACAGCTGAGCCCCACTGGGCCGGTGTACTTTCGCGGATTTTCCCCGCCTGGTGTCACACACAGGGAGCCAGCTTTTGCAAAGGATAGCCGGTTTTTATGCTCTGAAGTCCCTCCCTGAAAATGGCGTCTGGGCGAGCGAGGTTTCTGGAGGCTCTTTTTGCCCCACTCGCAAGAGTTTCACGCAAGAGGACTGTAGACAGACATAGACAGGTCACACTCACAGTCTTTCACAGCTGAGCCCCACTGGGCCGGTGTACTTTCGCGGATTTTCCCCGCCTGGTGTCACACACAGGGAGCCAGCTTTTGCAAAGGATAGCCGGCTTTTATGCTCTGAAGTCCCTCCCTGAAAATGGCGTCTGGGCGAGCGAGGTTTCTGGAGGCTCTTTTTGCCCCACTCGCAAGAGTTTCACGCAAGAGGACAGTAGACAGACATAGACAGGTCACACTCACAGTCTTTCACAGCTGAGCCCCACTGGGCCGGTGTACTTTCGCGGATTTTCCCCGCCTGGTGTCACACACAGGGAGCCAGCTTTTGCAAAGGATAGCCGGTTTTTATGCTCTGAAGTCCCTCCCTGAAAATGGCGTCTGGGCGAGCGAGGTTTCTGGAGGCTCTTTTTGCCCCACTCGCAAGAGTTTCACGCAAGAGGACAGTAGACAGACATAGACAGGTCACACTCACAGTCTTTCACAGCTGAGCCCCACTGGGCCGGTGTACTTTCGCGGATTTTCCCCGCCTGGTGTCACACACAGGGAGCCAGCTTTTGCAAAGGATAGCCGGCTTTTATGCTCTTTGACTCACATTTTTTAAATATAAACTCTTTATTTAAGCACCATGATTACAAGCACGATTGTAGTTGGGTTTCAGTTATTAACAGAACACCCCCTTCACCAGTTCAACATTCCCACCACCAATGCCCCCCTCCCTTAATCCCACCCCTGCCTGTATTTGTGACTCACTTTTATTAACATGAAACTTTTTAGTTTTATTCAAGATGCACTGACCTGTAGGATTTCACCTTTGTTTGTTTTCATTTTTAGCCCACACCTGGTAATTCTCAGTGGCAATTTCTGGTGATGCTTGGGGGGAGACTATATGTCATCCATGTCCATGCAAAGCACACATTCCAGCCCACTGAGCTCTCTCTCAGGTTGAATAGAGTCCATTGTATATATAGTCACAATTCTTTATCTACTTATCTGTTCCTGGACACAGTGGCTGTTTCTATATTTGACTATTGTGTGCAGTGCTACAAATTTAAATAATTTCAGTAGAGCATTTTGTGTGCTGCACTTGCTTTTAAGACTTTGGGACTATCCAAAGCATTATGTGAAGCATATATATATTCCTATAAATTTTAAATAGATGGGTTTTTTTTTTTGGTTTGTTCTGGGTTACACTCTGTGTTCAGGACTTAGTTTTGTCTCTGTTCTCAGCAACCACACCTAATGGTTCTTAACAATAACAACCTAAAATACATCAAACATATACAAATGATACTTTGTATGGTACCAGATGTGTGTTCTCAACACTGGATAATGTAGCAAAGCCTTTAAATCTTTGCAGTATTATAATTATTATTTTATATATTATATATAATAATTATATTGTATATTATTATATATAATATAGATAATATTTTAATTATTTTCACCCTTCAGTTTTCCCCCAATAAGTAGTCAAGATAGAAAGTAAAATGAACACTGTCTGATATTCAGATATTCAAAAAATATATCACATGAATAGTTTTTCTTAAAAAGTTACTAGACACTAGTCACTAGAGAGTTTCAGAGAAGTGAAGAAATCTGCAATAAATAAAGTAAAAAAAGATCAAGGACTTCAAGCCACTATTCTAAATAATACATTTATATTCTTATGTTTATTAAAGCCCTAGATACTGGCAAATATGAAAATAATTTCAATATTCAGGAAAAGATGACCATATAGAAATTGTGATATATTTATACAATGGGATACTACTCAGATACTACTTAACTAAAAGAAAAGATGAAATCATGCAATTGGCTACTATATGCAACTGGATGGGTCTTGAGTATGTATCTTGTTTAGTGAAACTACTCAGATGGAGTAGTGGCAGATATATAATGACATCTCTCATGTGGAATATAATTGCAAATGCTAAGAGAATAGCAAATGGCCAAAGGCATAAGAAGCTGAGAACTGTTCTAAAGAACTTAGCTTATCTTTGTGGGAAGACAGTGTGGGAGGCAAGAATAGCATGGAGTTTGATAGAAGGTTCTGAGACAATGGGAAGTGGACATTCTAGAAGGTCTGGTAATTGGAACGTTGTCTGCATGAAACCCTTTTATCAGCAGTATTGTGTATCTTGGTGTTATAAACAAAAATAGATCAACTTAAAAAGTCATCATCAAGGAGAGGCTTACAGTTATTTTATTTTTGAAGGTGGGGCAGCATAGGGTGTTTGTTCCCAGTCTGAAAGTACACATCTCAATAAAGGAGTTGTAGATTACATTATTACAAGCACCATGTGCACAGGCTGGAAACATACATGTGTATAGTCACATAGGCCAACACATGTGTGCTGAGAGCATCTTTCTCCTGAAAGCAACACGGTCAATCTCATTTTCCCACTGGGACTTACAAAAATCAGGTTTTGTATCTGATTAACAGTCATGAATGAGCATATATCCACTATGCGGTAACAGTTATTTGTGCTATAGTAACATGTTCCACTTTCCAAAGTGCAATGTTTCTAAACATTGTCTTTTTAGGTCTTTTTACCTTGAGAAGTTTGAACATGGGAGTGTGCCATAGAGAACATAAATAAATCAATAAGAGAACAAACATAAAACAGAGTGAAATGTTATTAGTGGTATCTACTCCTGGAGACTTCTAGACCAGCTGTGATGCCCTATGAGGCATAGCTCTTTAGTCCCCTAAGCATGTGCTCAAGTATATTTGTTACCTTGTATAATATTTGTAGTAATGTGTGCAGGTTCTTTCCCTCCACCCACCCTGAAACAAGCTAAATTTCTTTCCATTCTTCACTCTGAGCTTGCAAGTAACTTCAGAGTGGACATATTTTGGCTCCCAGATCTCTTTTGATGCAGTCTTACACAGCCTGCATGAATGCTTGGCATAGTGTGTCATTTATATTTTTGTCATTATTTATTACTATCTCTTACCTACTTTGCATGATCTTGAGGAACTTTTTATTTGCTACATCATCCTGCAATGCTTAAGAGTTGTTCCTAGCTCTATACTCAGGAATTACTGACAGTGCTCAAGGAGACCATATGGGATGCTGCAGACCACACTTATGTGATACTGTACCTAGTCAAATGCCCTATTTGTTTTACTATCACTCTACCCTCAACATGTCTCTATTCTTTTTTTTGGGGGGGGGTCACGCCTGGCAGTGCTCAGGGGTTACTCCTGGCTCTACACTCAGAAATCGCTCCTGGCAGGCTCGGGGGACGATATGGGATGCTGGGATTTGAACCACCGATCTTCTGCATGCAAGGCAAACGCCTTACCTCCATGCTATCTCTCCAGCCCCATGTCTCTATTCTTTTTTTTTGGGTTTTTGGGCCACACCCTGTGGTGCTCAGGTTTACTCCTGGCTATCTGCTCAGAAATAGCTCCTGGCAGGCACGAGGGACCATGGGATTTGAACCAACCACCTTTGGTCCTGGATCGGCTGCTTGCAAGGCAAACGCCGCTGTGCTATCTCTCCAGGCGCATGTCTCTGTTCTTGATGCAACTATATGTGTTTCATTGATATTTTTTTGAGGAATGTCTAATTTAAGATATGCATGTTATTTCCATATTTTTTAGATTACAAAATTTGTGAGCAGCTTACTTGTGATAATGGTGCCTGCTACAATACCAGTCAGAAATGTGATGGAGTCATCAATTGCAGGGATTCATCTGATGAAAACAACTGTAGTAAGTAGACCATATGAACATACACAGTCATATATAGATTTAGACTGACTATGGTATAGCACTCAGATTTATATTTGATTATTTTATTGAAATCTTTAAATCAGCCAGATGGGGGATTTTACACAACAAAAATTGGCTAATATTACAAATAGGTGCACTTTTTGGTGCTGAGAACTGGTTGGTAAACATTTGCCAATACATTAAGAAAATACTAATAAAGGAAGTTTGGCACAAAGAGTTGGGGAGTGTGGTTAGGGAAGAGAAGGGACCACGTGAGAGAGAGAGAGAGAGAGAGAGAGAGAGAGAGAGAGAGAGACAGAGAGAGAGACAGAGAGAGAGACAGA
Organism: Suncus etruscus; assembly: GCF_024139225.1. Classification (NCBI taxonomy): domain Eukaryota; kingdom Metazoa; phylum Chordata; class Mammalia; order Eulipotyphla; family Soricidae; genus Suncus; species Suncus etruscus. Next base: position 97,311,794 of record NC_064852.1, read on the forward strand.
GAGAGAGACAGAGAGAGACAGAGAGACAGAGAGAGACAGAGAGAGAGAGAAGGCAGAGATGGGCTGGAGGAAACTGGGGTCATTAGAGACTGAAAATATGCACTGGAGAAGGGATGGGTTTTGGATACTGTATAACTCAAACTCAATCATTGACAATTTTATAACTGTGGGCGAAAAAAGAATCTCTTTATAAAGAAGACAGAGGCGATATTTGAAAATATGTGGTTGCCATAGAATTGAAATTCTCTTTGTTTTTTCTCTTTGTTCTAGCTAATCATTGCCTTCCTGGTTATTTCCTTTGTGATGGTAACCGGTGCTTCTCACCAGTAGTAGTCTGTGACCATGAGCAAGATTGTGACGATGGCACTGATGAACAGTCATGCAGTACGGTGATTTCTTTATACTGAGTCATGTTGTTGAGATTGTTTTCCTTTGACCCCAACCTTTTAAACAGAAGGACACTATACCTAGTGGTAGATGGAGCCAATAGATCATGTTAGCCCCAAGGCACGTGCCTCAGCACTCTTTTATCTTCCAAGGATCTGTGTGAAGTTGAAGGGTTGCTGATGGACAGTTTGCATTCTTTCCTTGGGCTACACAGACACAAAGTGCCCTATGTAACTGGACTCTCAGGAATGGGTCTGATAACCTTGATAGTAGAATGAGGAAACACTTAAAAGAAAGAGGTGGGTCTGCAATAGTAATAGTTTTATTTTTAGTTTTCTTCCTAGAAATTCCTTTCACACTTAAATTGGAGAGTACCACAAGTTTCATAGTGGTTTAGGGAGCTTTTGTTGCCTCCGCAGTTTCCTTTTAACCCCACTTTACCTTTTATGTTATTGCCTGCATTTCAAACTTCATCTTCCTATTGACATCTCTGTCATTCATTTTAATAGATTGTGGTTTGAAATCTCTGAGATAAGTTTATCAAGTCCTTATGTTCACAGCTTTTAGTAATCATTAATTATTGGGGATATATGCCTTTTATTTTACTCTCCACATACCATTCTCATTGGTTGGTATTGATGTCTTAAAGGCTGTTAAATATATGCATATATACATCTGTTTTATCTAAATATATGTATTTCTCAAGCAGCACTTAGAAGACCGAAAGCCCATCAGAAATTTTCTGCCAGTTGGACTTGTGGGTCAATATAAAAGCTTGAGGATGGATATGCTTAGAATCTTTGGTGCCAGGGACTTCTTGGTTTATCCTTGAACTTCTGGGGAATTCTCCAGACCATATTTAGCATTGCCAGTCACCTTGTGGGACCATTTTGAGCCAGGAATATAACTGGGGTCAGCCACATGCAAGACAAAAACCTTAACCCCTATACAATCTCACTCACCCTTAAAATATTTTGAATTTCAACATGATCATCTACAAACCATGCTATACTTATTTCTGGCACCTGGACATCATTTTGTCCTAGATAAAAGTCATAGTGCTGTGGTAAAGTAAGAAAATGCCTTCTTTTCTGTTCTATGTTCACCCTAGAGCATATCATTCTTTTATTGGCAGTGCTTAAGGTTTGGGGGCACAATGCAATGCTAGGGTTAAACATGGGGTTAGTTGCATGTAAGGCAAGCATCTTACACCCTGTATCAGCTCTGGCTCAAGCATACTATCTTATTTTTCATCTTGGGAACCATTAGCTTGGCTTCTGAATTTACTTTCTGGTAACAAAGCTGCTGTTGCCTTTTCTTCATATTCGCCTCTTCTTTTCTCCTTTCCATTCATCTAAAATGTCTGTTAAGATACTTAAGATATTCGTGGCCAGGGAGATAGCACAGCGGTAAGGCATTTGCCTTGCATGTGGCTGACCCTGGACAAACACAGTTTGATTCTGGCATCCCATGTGATCATTGAGCCTGCCAGGAGCAATTTCTGACCAAAGAGCCAAGAACAACCCCTGAGCATTGTGGGGTGTGGCCCAAAAACCAATCAATCAATGAAAAAAATAAAAAAGAAGTTTGAATGTTTCTTTTTTTTTTTTTTAAAGATACTTAAGGTATTGGCCCAGAAATTTCAGTTTTCTGGAATCCAGTTAAGGTATTGAGTTGAGAATTTTGATTTTGCTAATGTTGTTTGTGTCTTTGGAGTACAGTTGTTTATTTTTTCCAGACTTTCCGACCTGCAAAGGCCATGAGTTCACTTGCAAAACTGGTGCCTGCATTAGTCAACATATGATTTGTGATGGTAAAGTGGACTGTGCAGATGGTGAAGATGAAAATGGATGTGGTAAGGAAGGAAAAATATTTTGGGAGGTTTTCTAGAACTTTAGTTGTCTCACTTTTCTTCCTAGAGATGATCTGTGGGACTAGCAAGTTGTACCAGTTGTCTGAATTTTGATTTTAAGGAACTTAGTTTGTGGGTAAGGTGATTTTACTAGTGAAATACTTGTAACTCAAATATTTAAGTTTCCACCCTTCTATCCTTATAGCAAAATAGGGCAAATAGTTCCTTTCTTTTCTAAAGATCATTCTGATTTTTTTCCTTTGAAGTTTAAAGTTAAAGCTATTTTAACTAGAATTATCTGTATAAAACAAGTAGACTGGGAAGTGGGCTGTATAAAACAAGTAGAGGGATGTGGGATTAATGTTAGATAGTTTCATCTTTAAAAGAAGTTTATGGAGGCCAGAGAGATGGTATGGAGTTAGGGCATTTGCCTCGCATGCAGAAGGACGGTGGTTCGAATCCTAGCATCCCATATGGTCCCCCGAGCCTGCTAGGAGCAATTTTTGAGTGTAGAGCCAGGAGTAACCCTGAGCACTGCTGGGTGTGTCCTAAAAATAAAACAAAACAAAATAAAAATAAATAAATAGAAAGAACTTTATGTGAAAATTAGTTGAAGTAAGCTTTAGTAACAGTTTCTTTTTGTTTTATTTTTAAATTCTGATTTCCAAATGTGGCTCTAACTGTGTCTGATGTATTAAATAGGACATTTTTGAGATAAAATTCTTTGGGGAAAATTTTAAATGCTCTATGAGAATGAAGGTGCCAGTGATATTTTCTCCCTTCACTTTCCAGCTACATTTAGCAGATCAGGAATTACTAATATTCACACCTTATATATTACATGTCTTATCTCTTATTTTGTGGATTAAAACTGTGTTGTTTTCACTGACTGCATGTCTGTAATTTTTTTCTGCAAACAGAAAGCTCTTATGATATTCATTCTACATGTTTTTGGGATGAATGGGCCTGTCCAGAATCTATGAAATGCATTCCAAGAAGAAAAATTTGTGATGGAATTATAGATTGTCCTGGAGGATTTGATGAAACCAACACGACTGCTGGAAAATTTTGTAGTAAGTATGGTCAGTTAGCTGAGTAGGTTCAGATGAAGGTGTATCTGTTTTTTTTTAGAACTGTACTTATTTGATAGTTTGCATAATAACCTGTTTCAACACTTACTGGCTTAAATCAAATGGTGAGTATGTCTCACTATTCTCTAGTTCTTCTGGTCTAGACTAGTCACTCATATACCAAGATGAAAAACTAATTCAGTGACTTACCCAGATGGCCAGATGACTTTACATGGAGAGTAAATGTTTACTAAAACATCTTATTGACTAGTCAGTTGTCGAAGCCCAGTTTCATTTTTTTATTTAATTTAATTTATCTATCTTTGGTTTTTGGGTCACACCCAGTGATGCGCAGAGAGTTCCTCCTGGCTATGTGCTCAGAAATCGCTCCTGGTTTGGACCATATGGGATGCTGGGGATTGAACCCAGGTCTTTCCTGGGTCATCTGCGTGCAAGGCAAACTCACTACTGCTGTGCTATCAGTTTGGCCTCTGAAAAATGTTCTTGCTCTTTCCCTCCTTAGGTTCCATTGCTTGTGATACTTTAAACTGTGAATACCATTGCCAAAGTTCTCCAAGTGGAGGATTGTGCTACTGTCTTCCAGGTTTTACTATTGACCCTACAACAAACAATCACTGTATTGGTAAGTTGGATGGTGAGAAATGCAGATTTTATTACAATCTTTGAGGCATGAAAGGATTCCGTGGTCAACAAGAAGCTTATAATTGTGAGTAGGAAAAGTGGAATGTACAAAAAATGGCAACCTAGACCTTATAGGAACCAGAATAATTTTTATGCAAAGGAAGAATCAGTGCTAGCAATTCACATACCTCTCTGCTGGGCAGGTAGTTGTGTTTGTTTTAGTACTTGGAAGCCACGCTGGTGTCACACTAGTTGTGAAGTAGAAGGGATTCAGTGCCATTGGTAACAGACTTTACCTTAGATCCATCAAAGATAACCCTTCTTTTAGGATTTATCACCCCCTTGATGGAAGAATCAAGGAAGTCTCCTGTATGTTCAAACTTTCCAGAAATCCAGGATTGGAGTTGTCACTTGACATCTCTTGGCAAATTCTATTCCTCAATATTTTTGAGAACATTAATAGTGAGATTCATTTTCTCATCAAATGCCAAAACAATTTTGAAGATTCAAAATCTGGTACAGTATTTTATTAATACAGTATTTTATTAGTATTAGTACAAGTTTGGTCATCACCCTCCCTGCTCCTTTCCCACACCACACTTCTCCACTCCCAAAGAGGAGTTAGAGCTGGGCTGCCTTGCATTTGAAACTTGATGGGCAAGTTTTCAGTAAAAAATCATTTATTCTTTCAGAATCCATAATTAGTCTTGCCAAGCCACAACCTCTTAAGAATTTTTTCCCCCTATTTGAGTTTCGATAACACACTTTTCTAGCTCTATTTTCTTTTTCTTTTCTCTTTTCTTTTCTTTTTTTTTTTTTTGAAGTTAAATAGGTTTTATTTGAAAATTCTGAGGAACAGGAGGGTGAAGAGAAGTGATAGTATTTCACTCAAGAAAGAGTGTGGGTTTTTCCAAAGACACAGAGCCCCAGTAGGTAACCCAGCATGAAACTAAGAAAGTACAGATCTCAAGGGGAGATTTGGGTGACATATGCATGCAGACAACACATGCATGGGCTGACAACATACATGTGCACAGCCTGACATATGGGCTCAGAGTGCACATGTGCTTAGACTGATTTTCTCATATCTATGTTTGTGATGAACTTCAAAATTTATTTTCAAGTGTTAGAGGCTTCTTAATGGTTCAAGCCCCTTCCTTCCTTCCTTCCTTCCTTCCTTCCTTCCTTCCTTCCTTCCTTCCTTCCTTCCTTCCTTCCTTCCTTCCTTCCTTCCTTCCTTCCTTCCTTCCTTCCTTCCTTCCTTCCTTCCTTCCTTCCTCCATTCCTCTCTTTCTTCTTTCTTTCTTTCTTTCTTTCTTCTTTCTTTCTTTTTTTTCTGTCTTTCTTTTCTCTTTCTTTCTTCTTTCTTTCTTTCTTCTTTCTTTCTTTCTTTCTTTCTTTCTTTCTTTCTTTCTTTCTTTCTTCTTTCTTTCTTTCTTTCTTTCTTTCTTTCTTCCTTCCTTCCTTCCTTCCTTCTTCTTCTCTTCTTCCTTCCTCCTCCTTCCTCTCTTTCTCTTTCTTTCTTCTTTCTTTCTTCTTTCTTTCTTTCTTCTTCTCTTTTCTTTCTTTCTTTCTTTTTCTTTCTTTCTCTTTCTTTCTTCTTTCTTCTTTCTTTTCTTTTTTTCTTTCTTTCTTTCTTTCTTTCTTCTTTCTTTCTTTCTTCTTTCTCTTTCTTTCTTCTTTCTTTCTTTCTTCTTCCTTCCTTCCTTCCTTCCTTCTTCCTTCCTTCCTTCCTTCCTTCCTTCCTTCCTTCCTTCCTTCCTTCCTTCCTTCCTTCCTTCCTTCCTTCTTCTTTCTTTCTTTCTTCCTTCCTTCCTCCTTCCTTCCTTCCTTCCTTCCTTCCTTCCTTCCTTCCTTCCTTCCTTCTTCTTCCTTCCTTTCCTTTCTTTCTTTCTTTCTTTCTTCTTTCTTTCTTCTCTTTCTTTCTTTCTTTCTTTCTTTCTTTCTTTCTTTCTTTCTTTCTTTCTTTCTTTCTTTCTTTCTTTCTTTCTTTCTTTCTTTCTTTCTTTCTTTCTTTCTTTCAGCTATGGAAAATTTCTGTCACATAGTCTTTCCTTTTGACCTACTTACTAATGACAATAATATGGAAAGTTGCAGAATTTTGCACAAGTTTCAGGATTTATAGAATTCATTTGATTTCTAGCATAACAGAGTTAATTTAATCTTATAATAGTGCACTAGTTTAAAATTCCATGATAAATATCTTTTAACCTCATCAGCATTTGCTTGGAATTTAAGATACTTCATTTGTAGATATGCTTAAAGGTCTATGTTTTGTCCTTTGTTTAAGTAAAATTCCTCACGTCCTCCTGCCTCTGCTGACTGAGACCTTGTTTGTGACTTTTCCTGTCCTTTAAGAATCCTTTACTCTTGAGTTTTGTTTTGTTTTTATTTTGTTTTGGGATTTTTTTGGTTTGTTTTTGGGCCACACCTGGTGACGCTCAGGGGTTATTCCTGGCTATGCACTCAGAAATTGCTCCTGTCTTGGGGGACCATATGGGATGCCGGGGGATAGAACCGCAGTTTGTCCTAGGTTAGTGCATGCAAGGCAAATGCCCTACAGCTTGCACCACCCCTCCTGCCCCATGCTCCTGAGTTTTGAAGCTAAATGTACATTTACTTCAATGAAGTTGGTGTTTTGCTTCCTTTGTAAAGAATTCATTTGTTTCAATACATGGCATTATAAAACTAGTTACACATGTTTCAGCTGAGTTTTTAGCGAAATTGTTTTAGTTTATTCTTTCAAGCATTTCCATTCAGCAAATACTCCCAGCACAACTGTAATTTTCTGCAAGGCTGACTCATTACAGAGGCTTCAGGTGTTAGAACTTATGCATCATTCATCATCTTTGTCATGCTCTCCAGTGAATAGTTTGGTGGTAGTGAAGAATAAATGGAGAAATTCTGACATGAAATCATCTGCCTTTGAGAATATTGACTTGGCCATGAAACTTCTGTAGTCCACTGACGCTGTTTCCCAGAGTCGTTGTTTCTGATTGACAGGACTTGCTATTGTTGATTTAATGACATTGTGGGGCAGGATTAGGACAGCATGATCATTAAGATAGTAGAATTCATACAGCCAGATGGAACTGCAGATGACCAAGGGCACCTAATTAGGGAGTTTTGATTTATTGCCCAAGCAGTATGTATAGGTAAAAGGAAATAAGGAATCAAAAGTATAAAAAAGAGAAAGATAAATTAGGCTGGGAATGAGCAGTGGAAAACAATGTGACAAAAAAAAACTTTTATTATAATACCACGATTTACCAAGTTGTTCATAATACACTTGTATCAGGCATTAAATCCCAATCCCACCACCAGTGTGATCCTTCCTTCACCATTGTCGCTAGTTTCCCATCTACCACCCTGGCCTTTTCCCATTGCAGGCACAAACAAATTGACTTCATATTGTTTGTTAACACAAAGGCAAATGGAATTATCAAAACTTACTTGAATTTCAAAACAATTTTAAATGATTTTTATATCTTTCAATAGGGTTACTGAAATTATTGTCTAAGGATTTACTGGGCTGTAGTTGGTTCTAGTTTAGTTTTCTATGTTACTGTTTAGACTCACCAAGCTTGGTGGTCTTCTGAGTTACATGGTAAGGTCCGAAGTCTACCTTCATTCTTCTTGTCTTCACTCAGGACTGATAATAAATATTATAAATATTTAACTCTTCCATGATGAATTATTTAATCTCATTTAGCCATTATAGTGACAGTGTATTTGTTCAAAGTTTGAAAGAAATTGTAATCTAGGTTATTTTAAGAAGGATGTGAACAAGAGTTCCTACTTATGCCTTTGGTATTCTCAACAGCAGAACCTCTGTTACTGTTTTGACTTGAAAAACTTAGCCATAGACTTGGATTCACAGTGAGGTCATGACATTGTGGGAGATTGGGGGCAAATGCCTTGGCCTTTCATTTCTGTTGAAGTGAGGCTTCAGGTGAAACTTTCTTTTTGGGCACAGAGGCTGATCAATGAGGGCTTTTCATTTATACTTGCAAGTCCTTTTTTTTTATCATGCATGTCATATTTTAAAACAGGACTATTTTTAATGCTATATGTCCTTTGGCATTATTAATTTCAAGTACACAATATATTGATATTTTTATTTGTATATAGGATCATCTCATTAATGCCTGGCACCATATAAGGTACATTTTCCCCTTGTGATAGAAATGGTTATCATTGAAATTTTCTTAGTAACTTAAATAACAATAATTTTTTGGTTTTTGGTTCAAACCCAGCAATGCTCAATAGTTACTCTTGGCTCTGCACTCCTGGAAAGCTTGAGGGGCCATATGGGATGCTGGGAATTGAACCTGGGTTCACCCTAGGTCGGCTGCATGCAAGGCAAACACCTTACCAGTGTGTTATCTCTCCAGCTCCAATAATTTTTTAAACTATAGCAATTCCAACTCTACATACACTACTGGAGGTGTTCATTCATCAATGTCCTCAGCTACTTTCAACCCTCAACCCCCAATACTTGGGTAATTTCTACATTCTTCAGGCTAACTAATTCTTAATGGCTGTTACCACCAGCTGTTTTATAAAATCCATTACCCTTTCTCTATATTCCACATAAGAACATTCTGTGTTCGTTCTCTATTTGTCCTCTGACTTCATTCAACATATTGTCCTCTAGTTCCATCCGAACAGCAGTGGATGACAAGATTTTTCTTTTTCATAGCCAAGTATTATTCCATTATATATTCCATTATATATGCTGTAGTTTATTTTTATTAATTCATATTAATTCCTTAAAATATACTACTTTAATTAATTAATTTAAATAAGTTACTTCAGTAATTCATCTGTTCTTTGGTATCTCTGTTTGTTTCCAGATCTTAGCTATAGTGCTGTATTGAACATAGGAGTAGTGATATCTTCAAAATATAATTTTGAAGATGCTCTTGAGATAATAGCCAAGAAATGGTATTGCTAGAACAAGCTAAAATTTCCCCAACATTATTTATGTAAATATTGTGACTTATAATATTGTTGATATTACATATTATAATTATTATATTATAGAATTAATGTGTAACTCTATAATATAATAGAGTTTTAGGCATATAATGTATCAGTTCTACATTTACAATGGGCAGTGTCTAAGCTCTACTACATTCCTCATCACACCCAGTTTCTATACTGTTTTTCATTGAGGCCAGACCACATGACTCACATTTCCACCAAAAGTAAATAAGTATTCCTTTTGCCCCATGTCTTTATCAATACTGGTTGTATTTGGTAGTGGTGGTGAGAAGTCAAGGGATTGGGTAGCACCCAAGAATCCCTGGAGCTAGTCTTGGATATTATTAGAGGAGCAAATTCAATGCTAGTATTGAACCAGGGTCAGCCTCTTGTATGACAAATATATTTACACATCTACCATCTCTCTGGTTATTTTTGATGTTTGCTAATCTCACTGGAATAACATAATATCTCATTGTTTTGATTTCATTTACTTCACACTTTTACGTCTAAATAAAAATCTGTATACCCAATTCTTCATTAAAAATTGAACTATTTGAACTATTTCTCTTTTCATCGTCACAGATATATTGAGACTAGAGAGAAAACAATTACCTTGAACATTGACTATTTTGGGCTCTGTCATCAGGAATTTATGAGAGGCAACACTTTGAACATTTTGACATTTTCTGCAGATATTACATGGTATTAGTGAGATGGCAAATATTAGGCATTGTTTTAGAAATATGTGTGAAAATTTTCTGAAACCAATGCAAGAAGAATACTATGGTTGAGATATGTAGGGATGCATTATTTGGGTGGAGGGAGAACAGAGTGAAGAAGGCAGAATAGTGGACGTAAACCTGGCAGGTCAAAGAAAACATTTAGCATTAATATGCTGAGAGTAGGCTGACTTTTGTATTCTTTCTTTTTTTTTTTTTTTTTTTTTTTTTGGTTTTTGGGCCACACCCGGTAATGCTCAGGGGTTACTCCTGGCTATGTGCTCAGAAGTTGCTCCTGGCTTGGGGGACCATATGGGACACCGGGGATCGAACCGCGGTCCGTCCAAGGCTAGCGCAGGCAAGGCAGGCACCTTACCTTTAGCGCCTCTGCCCGGCCCGACTTTTGTATTCTTAATGCTTTCCATATTTTTACTTTATTATTATTTTAGGAATCCTAGGCTACCTCTAGAAAACCCTGGCCAACTGGGCTAGCAGTTCTGTTTCCTATTCTCCCTTCTCTCCTACCCTGTATAGTATTGTTTATATATCAACTATATTAATTCTTTTTGAATGGTAGAATGGGAATGATAACAATAAAAAGATTTTGTAAAGCAAAGGAGTATTCAGTAAACAATGAATACTAACTAGTTAATGAGTAATTAGAACTGAAGATATTTTTTCATGTCTTAAATAATTTAAATTTTGGCTGTAATTTGTTTGACTTAAATGGAAAGGCAGCTGCTAGGTATATTGGACTTTCCAACAATTTTGTTATGTATTTTTGAGGGATTGGGCATTATTTAAGGCTATTATTTATTCTAAACAAGCATTTTCCAGTAGAGCTTGTGGATTGATGAAACCTCTATATCTGTACCTTGCAATTGACATGTATCATTGAGAATTTTGTTTACTTAATCAGAGCATAAATTTAAGAATGCAGAGAGGACTATAATTGATTACCATTTATTTGAGTTTCAGAGAGAGTTGTACAGTTAATTTATTTTATTTAATTTATTTTTTGCCTTTTTTTGGCCACATCCAGCAGTATTGAGTGTCTGTGTGGTGCTGGGGATTAAATCTGGGGCTTCATTTACACTTCTGCCCTTTGAGCCTGTTCTTAATATCCCAGGAAGTAGTTTTTATGGAAAGTAAGTAGAAGAGGAAGAAGTTCCCCAGCAGAGGAGGAACTTAATATAGGACTAAGTTCCTAGGGGGCAGTTTCAAAAGGAAGTATATTTATTTATCTTTGTGATATTGGTGTTTTATGTATAGAATCTGTGCTGGCTCCAGAGGGTGCTTATTTAGACCTGCTCTCAACATATTCCTTATACAATTTGTCCACTGTTTTTGTCAGAGAGTGCTCAAGAAATACTGGTGAACATGTTCTTATGTGCTTATTTTCCATGTGATAGATTTTGATGAGTGCCAGGTGTGGGGAATTTGTGACCAGATATGTGAAAACAGATTGGGTCGTCACAAGTGCTTCTGTGGACAAGGATATATCTTGGAGCAGAATCGTCACTGCAAAGCTAATTCTTCTTGTGAGTAAATTTAGGGCAATCACCATATCTCTGAGAGTAATCTTTTGACTAAAATGTGAAGATTATAATTTATTTACATTAATAGAGAATCTATTCATATTTTTAGGATTTTGTTATAAGAAATATTCTGTGAAATGTCTTCTCTCTCTGTTCCTCTGCCCAGGCTATAATTCCCATTTTCAATGAATTCAATTCATTTTAATTCTGGATATTTATGCAAAATAAAGATTATAGAAATATATATTTTTAGTGGCTGGAGCAATTATACATCATGTAGGGTGTTTGCTTTGCACGTGGCCAACCTGAGTTTAATCTCTGGCACATCATATGGTCCCTGAGGTCTTCAAGGAGTGATCTCCTTTTGCAGAGCCAAGAGTAAACCCTAAGTATTGCTGGGTTTTGGGTCCTACCCCTGAAAATATACAGTTTTTATTCAATTTTTATAGATCATAGTACATAATATCACAGTTATTCATGTGCTAATATTAGATTATGCTCCTTTAATAAATTCTCATTTTTTGATGGATGAGAAGACAGGTAAGCAAGAAATTATAATACTAATACAGAATATATTTCAAATCAAGAAAAGAGTATTTCTTAATTACTTAATTCTTTTTTTTTTTTTTTTTTTTTTTGGGTCAAATCCGGCAGTGCTTAGAGGTTACTCCTGGCTCTATGCTCAGAAATCTCTCCTGGCAGGCATGGGGGACCATATGGGATGCTGGGATTCAAACCACCGTCCTTCTGCATGCTTACCTTCATGCTATCTCTCCAACTCCCTCACTTAATTTCTTAATTTTTATGGTGGCAGAAGATCCTAGTTTTTGGATGCACATAATTTAAATTTTCTTACCCTTTGTTATTACAGACAGGGCAATGATGAATAAGCTTATTCATTTTGCTTATTTGAAAGGATATAAGTAACATAGTTTTGGATCTATTATTGCTGCTTTGTAGTGATGTCTCTGCCTGAAAAAAATTTTTTTGGTCCATATCTGGCAATATTAAGGGATTATTCCTGGCTCTTGACTCTGTGCTCAGGAATTACTTTGGCAGTTCTTGGGGGATTACATTGATTTATGGGGTTGGGACAAGGGTTGGCCACATGCAGGGCAAACACCCTGCCCACTGTTTTCCAGAATTCTTAATGTGGTATATTTTATACAATCTCAAGTTGCAAATAGGGGCCGAAGTGATCGCACAGTGGTAGGGCTTTCACCTTGCATGTGGCTGGCCAGGAACTGACCTGGGTTTGATTCCCAGCATCCCACACGGTCCCCTGAGCCTGCCAGGAGCACTTTCTGAACACAGAGCCAGGAGTGATCCCTAAGCACCTCTGGTTGTGGTCCAAAAACCTAAATAAATAAATAAATGTTTTTTTTTTTTAAATAAAGTTGCAAATAGTATGTTATACATGCAACAAAAAGTTCTTGAAAATAACCTGGTGTATTTTCCTTGGTACCATTGAAAGTACATTGAATGGACTGTACTACAGATAAATTCTTGGCAGAACTTGCTGTGATTTTTTTAACTTTTAAAATTTTGTTTTTCAATTTGGCCACCTGTATGATGGGCAGAGTGACACCAATAGAGTTTTTGTTTGTTTGTTTGTTTGTTTTTTGGTAAATGGCATAAAAGAAAGCCTAAAAAACAGAAAGCATGCATGTCATTTGTAAGTCACTTTATCATTAATTGACGTGATTTTTCCTTCTTATTTTCACATGTAGCTGGTAGGCCCTTCGTTATCTTCTCCAATGGTCAGGATTTGCTAATTGGTGATATAAATGGGAGGAACTTGAATTTTCTGGTGCGATCTCAAAATGGTGGAGTAGCTGTGGGTGTGGATTTTCATTATAACTTGCATAGAGTCTTTTGGACGGACACTGTGAAAAATAAGGTAAGTAGAAATTTCAGGAGCAGTAGCTTGGGAGTTGGTAAAACCACAAGCAACAAGTGTTGATAGCTTTTCATTTTAGGGGAGTAAACGGGAATGTTCTTTTGTTTTCTAACAAAAAAGGCCCTTGATATATTTTATGTTAATCAGCACCTTTTCCATGCTATACTATTACATGTGACTATTAAACAAAGCAGGCTATTATATGGATTAGCCTTGAGTAACTTTTAATTTTATTCGAAATGGAGTCCAAAATTTTAATTAAAAGAAATAGAAGACATTCTTTCAAAACTAGGTAGAGTTTGGTAGTAATTTTTTGAAACCTGATCATTTAAAATGTATAAAGTATTCTGCTTTCCTAAAGGATAAAAATCAGATTTTGCCTGCATCTTCTAAATGGATTTGGAATTGAGAATTGAGTGACAAATATTGACAGCATTTCATTTAACAATTTTATTATATAGCATTATTTGTAAAGTATGGTATGTTTAACTTCTTCATAATAATGCTGTATTTTTAAAAAATTAATAATTATTAAAATAAAGATTTAGGACCATAGTGATAGATTTTTTAAAATTGAGATTCTCCTAAGAATGTTAGTAACTTGTGTTCTTTTTCTCTTATATTGTCTATGCCATTAATAAAATCACAACTTAATTAGTAATGTGCATAAAATTTTTGACAATTGATAAATTAATTATTAATATTTGGTTGCAGCTGAAATTAAAATAAACCACTACCACCTTCAACAAAAAACTACACTCATGTTTCACTCATATTTCAAGAGCTACCAATCAATAATCAGCAGTGCAGACATTTTTCCCTCAGGCTTTTAAAGTGAATCATTCCATGAAACAAGTCTCTTATGAACTTTCTTAGGTTCACATAGCTATTTGTATACCACAAATATACTATATTAGTGGCATATACTATAAAAGTATGCAGGTCATTTATGCTTAAGAAGTATAGTAATTGTTTCTTTTCAGGTATTTTCAGTTGACATCGATGGTTCAAATATCCAAGAAGTCCTCAATGTTTCAATAGATGATCCAGAGAATATAGCTATAGACTGGATTAATAATAAACTTTATGTGGTAGAAACCAAGGTTGGCCGTATTGATATGGCAAATTTAGATGGGAGCTACCGTATTGTCCTTATAACTGAAAACTTGGGTCATCCCAGAGGAATTGCTGTGGACCCAACTGTTGGGTAAGTGGTGTGAAAGCATATTAATTTCTGTATTTTTTGAGATATATCCCCCAATTTCATATATACATGTGCATTGGCTTAAATGAAACAATTCTTATTTATTTTGGATTCTGTGCTATAGAGCCCATGTTTTTGTTATGTCTCTTCATAGAAGCTTTAAAGAAATTGACTAAATATAATTCCATTTGATATATAATTAAAATATAATTCAAACAATACCTACTGGTATACTAAAAATAAGTGATTATTTGGGAGCATAAATTCTTCCATCTTTGTGGGGCTGAGAAATTGTTTTTTTTTTTTTTTTTTTTTTTTTTTTTTTTTTTTTTTTTGTTTTTTTGGGCCACACCCTGTGACGCTCAGGGGTTACTCCTGGCTATGCGCTCAGAAGTTGCTCCTGGCTTCTTGGGGGACCATATGGGACACCGGGGGATCGAACCGCGGTCCGTCCTAGGCTAGGGCAGGCAAGGCAGGCACCTTACCTCCAGCGCCACCGCCCGGCCCCGGGGCTGAGAAATTGAACTCTATGTTATGACTATATATGATTACAAAGTATAAAGCTTCTTAATTAAGGAGAAATGACAGCAGTTACTCCTTTTAGTGCTTCTTTTCATAGTTGGGGTTGATGTCAGTGCCAGTGTTCTCAAAGTTGGTACATTTCTCAAGTATAAATTTAAATATTCTTGATCTCAATATTTAGAAATAGGGAGGGGATTAGCTTTCTCTTAAATTTTTGAGAATTTTACGCAAAATTTTATTATCTTTATGAACTTTAGATTCCTTAGGTATTAGTAAATGATTATTATTTCCTTCTACTCCTTTACTTCATGACACTAACTTTCTTGAAAATGATGAACATGTTTCATTATAATGAAAGATTAAGACAAGATACAACAAGATAAATTATTTCTGATTTTTCTTTGGCCATACTTGGCAGTGCTCATTATTTCTGGCTCTGCTCTCAGGAATTACTCCTGGTGGTGTTTGGAGGACTCTATGAGAAGGTGGGGATCAAGCCTGGGTTGGCTATATGCAAGGCAAAGGCCTACTCACTGTAATCTTTCTCTGGCACCCCTAAATTATTCCTGCTTTTATGTACAGGTGAAACCATCATTAACTATATTATAAATCATAATACCTCAATCAATGAAAAGTTAAATACATAAAATAATTTCTAAGTTTTCGTGGATATAAAACATTTTCTTGGATATTGAACAGTTGAGATAAAGGCAACTGAATATTTTAGGATGTCAGTATACTTAATGCATTTTATTTGCTTATTATTGTTTCCAATTTTTACTGGGCACATTGATTTAGAATACTGCTAATAGTAGTGTTTCAGGTATTGTTCCAATGTTGCCTTCATCACCAGAATGCCAGTTTTCCTTCATTAGTGTTCCTAAATCTTCTTCTATTCCTTTAATCCCACCCTCTGACAAACTAATTTCTGTGATTAAGTGCCTTGTAGTAGATGCTGTTCTGAATTGTTGACTTTCCTTATGGCCCTTACATTCTGGAAGATTACTTCTACTGTTTTGTCTGTTATTTTATATCTCTAGTGTTCTCTACTACGAGAAATCTTCATTGATCCAAACACATTGTCTGAAAAATGTTTTTTAGGTACACTTTTAAAGTAGTCAACTTTTTCATCTATTGTTTTCTTTTGTAGATATTTGTTTTTCTCAGACTGGCAGAACCTTTCAGGGAAGCCTGCTATAGAAAGGGCTTTCATGGATGGCACCAATCGTAGAAACTTGGTGAAAACAAATATAGGGTGGCCTGCTGGAATAACTCTGGATCTAGAAGCCAAACGTGTTTACTGGGTTGACTTCCGGTTTGATTTCATTGAGTCTATCACTTATGATGGAACTGAAAGGTAAGAAGTATTTTGGCAGCTTTATAACTTTTCTCAGTTCTGTAGTTAACATCTGCAGTTTTGATACCTTTGGTCATTTGTTGCTCCTTTACTTTGTACTCCACATATGAGATATTTTTTTAATTGTGGGGGTGATCACACCTACACACATAGATGATCAAGGCTAAATTTCTGAAATTCCAGAAAATTGTGAAACAATGATAAGTTGGTAAAAAATTTCTTAAGAGGACAGGTGAGAAATTTAAGACATTGGTGCTAAGAAATGTGCACTGATGAAGGGATAGGTGCTGAAACATTTTATGACTGAAACTCAGTCATGAACAATTCAATTAAAATTATTTTTTAATTTAATTTATGTATTGATTAATTAATTAGCTACTCCGGCTCTGAGCTCAGAAATTGCCCCTGGCAGGCTGGGGAACATATGGGGATGCCAGGAATTGAACTGGGTCACTCCAAGGCCAGCTGCATGCAAGGCAAATGCCTCACCATTATGCTATCTCTCTGGCCCTCAATTAAAATTATTAAATAAATTATTCTTCATAGGTTGTACATAAAGGTGAACTGTATAAATAATTATATTAAACTGTTAATATAAATGTATATAAAATAGTACATATAAATAATTTAGTAAGAGTGAGGAGAGAAACATTTGAAAAGGTTAAAGGAGGATATGAATAGGCTCATAAAAATACAAAAGAGAATAGAGGAGAAGGTCAGATGTGAAATGACGACAGGTGACAAGGGCCAAGGAGACTCAGGTGCATTAGTGGTGTTAAGAAAGGACAGAACTAAATATTGAAGCCACAGAGTCAACAACAATGAAATCATGAGACCCAAACTTTTAACAAACAAACTTAAAAACATGCCTATTATGATGGCAGGTTTGGGCAGGTCTGGTGGTGGTGGCATGGGATGAACTCGGTTAACATTGGTGGTGGGATTAGTGCTGAAAGCTTATATGCCTAAAATTCAACTATGAATAAATTTGTAAATCACAATATTTTAAATAATTAAATTTAAAAAGTAATAGTGATGTCTTTGCTAGAAAATATAGATAGTGCTTAAAATTATTCATTAATAAGTAAAAAGATTATTTTTTTGTTTTCTATATTCTTAATAATTTTGTTTAAATGAACTCCTTTTACAAGATAAGGCAAGACAAAAATGGGACTTAATACTGCTTTTTTTTTTTAACAGGCAGACTGTGCTTAAGGGAATCTCACTGGTTCCTCATCCTTTTGGAATAGCTGTGTTTGAAAATCAACTCTTCTATACCGATTGGACTAAATTGGCTGTACTGAAGGCAAACAAATTCACCGATAATAACCCGAATATATACCACAATTCTACCCTGAGGCCATTTGGAGTGACTGTTTACCATTCTGCCAGACAGCCTTATGGTAAACTGGAAGTTAATGATGAGGGATCTCTTGAGATATGGGTGGCATCAGATATGAAGTATTATCTAAGGAGTTAAACTTGGTGAAACTGACTCTGCTGATGGCAAGCATTCGGAAGGAGTTAATGTATTTCCAATTCTAGGACAGGGGAACTTTTATTTAACAGATCTTTATTGACCCCTGCAATGTGCCTGTTTTGTCTGTTGGTGGAGACAGAGTAACAGAACTATAATAATTCTACTGTGGAAAACTGCTCATTTGACCATCTGGTCAAGGAAACTGAGGTTGAGAAGCAAAAAAAACAAAAACAAAAACAAAAACAAAACAAAAAAACCCTGAAATCTTGGTGGTGTTTCTACACAAATCTCTCTCTATATGTTATATAATAATATAATAGGTCTATTATAGGCCAGCTGGGTTTGGTATTTGATGACTTATCAAAGGAATTTTATGATTGATTTAGTTTTATGCTTTTATGCATTAAATGTTTTTTTTTTGTATTCAAAGTTTTAGGTTAACCTGGTTATCGAGGCTAGTTATGATCTGTATTTTCTGAGGCATCTAAGAAATCAAATAAACTAGACTTTGTTAGAAAACTTATCATCAGTGAAAAGTAATTTAGAAAAAACACTTGAGTTTATCATGTTAACTCCATATTAAGTGTGTCTCTATCTGAAGAAAGACTACAATGTAATTAGAAAAAAGAAGCTACCACTAGAACTGATATATTCACAGTACTCTTCTTTAAAGCAGTCATTTTTGAAAAATAATATACTCTGTCTGAAAAATGCACTGTATCTGAAAATACTTTGGAAATTAATTGAAAGCAGTTTGGTGTAGTTTGGAATCATGCCAGCCCTAAGTATTACCTAAAATTTTTCATCTAAGTAGATATTATTATTTGCCTCAGAATGATGCCTATTATTTTTTTTATAATAATAATTTTTATTTTGACCAAAGTGGATTATATATCTTTCAGAGTAATATTTTAGGTACATATTAACATTAAATCAGGGGAATTCCCACCACCAAAGTTGTCCTCCCTCCACCCTCATTCCTAGCATGCATCCCATATCCCCTTTCCTTACCCCTTAGGCTGCTAGTATAAGTGGTCCCCTCTGTGTCTAGCTCTTTGTAGATTGGGTATCAATTCTGTTGTCATTGGCTTTGGATTTGGTGTTCAATTTACAGGAAAGGAACCAGCTTAAGACAGAGGCTTTCAAGAAAATGCAGAGAAGCATATTTTCTATTTAGCAGCACAGTTGTGGGTGGGCACCTTTTGTGTGTAGTGTGACCTTCCTACACTATTTTGAGAGTGGCTTTTGGGAGGGATAAACCAGTTTAGTGCAGGAATTTGGAGTTTTTAGTATCAGCTCTGGATTAAAATTCTAGTTTAGGTCAGTAGCTGTTGATAATCTCGGATAAGTAATCTAACTTTTTGGAACTTTGGTTTCCTTTTTAATAAAATTGGGATAAGAATATATATATATATATTTTTTTGGTTTTTGGGCCACACCCTGTGACGCTCAGGGGTTACTCCTGGCTATGCGCTCAGAAGTTGCTCCTGGCTTCTTGGGGGACCATATGGGACGCCGGGGGATCGAACCGCGGTCCGTCCTAGGCTAGCGCAGGCAAGGCAGGCACCTTACCTCCAGCGCCACCGCCCGGCCCCAGGGATAAGAATATTTATGCATTGCTTATAAATTTGTTTACTAACAAAAAAAAAAACAAACTACTTAGCTATTAATCTAATGCATGGTTTAAAATATACTTTTTTAATAGTAAGGTCTGTTATTTTTTTTTTAGAAAATAAGGCTAACAGCTTGTCTTATGTAATTACTAGGGAAAAAAGAACATCCAAAATTCTTTTTTCCTGTTGTGGGAGTCCTGGATTGTGCCACCACAGAACTGAGAGAAGATGGGCAGGCACAACTATAACTGGGACAATCAGTATAGGTGGATGTGAAGTAATATTGTAGCAATTTCTAGTTGTTCTATTTCACCTGTAGAACTGAAAGGATTCACAAGTTTTGTGTAATCATCTATTTCTACTTGACTTTTGACCTGTTGTTTTTTTTTTTTCCCTCTGCAGTTCCCAATCCTTGTGACGACCACACCATGGACTGTGAGCAGATCTGTGTGCTCAGTCACAGAACAGATAATGATGGTCTTGGTTACCGCTGTAAATGTGGGCTGGGCTTTGACCTGCACACTGATGGTCGCCACTGTGTAGGTAAGTAAGAGGTTTTGGATCATCTTCTGGACACTCACCATTGAGGAAGGTGGAATGTCTGTTTTCTACTTGCTCCATGTCATCATGGGTACAAGTCTCTTGTAGCTTACATCTGTCTTGTTCTGAATTTGGGTGACATGACATCTTCAATGCAGAGCTGTTTGTTTGAATCTTCTAAATACTGTTTGTAATCTTCTAGATACCCCTTGTAGGGTTTCTTTGGGCTTCCTTTCTTAATTCTGAAGTCTTTCTTTTTTTTGTTAACTATGTTAATAACCTGTGGTCTTTAAATTTGTGCTTTAAATTTGAGTTATACTCTCAATAATATATTCACTTTAAACTTGATATATTCACTTTAAACTTTAAATCCAGTTTAAACTTGGATGTGAATTTTATGTTAGGAAATTATGTCTTGGACCCATCAGGCATTTGCAGTGTTGCCTAATACATTCCTAACTCTTGAGAGCCCGTTTTCTTTTCTAGCTTTTCCCTTTTCAGCTACATTTGCCTCTAGGCTCCTGCTCATCTTCATACCTTAAAAGGGTTTTTTTTCCTTCCTCTTTGATAATATTTACATGTATGTGTATTTAATAATAGGTCATTGATTGAGAGAAATATTTCCCAGTGATATTTTTCTTTCTTTCTCTTTTTATTTATTTTCACTCATCTTTAAATCAAAAACATAGTTTGGGTTTCTACATTGCTGTGCTCAGGCTTTATGGTTGATTCTCTTTTCATGAACCACACCCAGCAATGCTTGTAGAGCTATGTGATGCCATGAATGCATGCAAACATGCTGGTCTCTGACATGCAAAGTATGCGCTTAACTCATTGAGCTATCTCTGGCCCTCTTCTAGGATGTTGAATTAGTCTTTGGTAAACGTTTTCTGTCAAAAATAAATAACGTCATTAAAGGCTTATGTTTAAATATATTTAAATCTTTATTTATATATATTTATATATTTAAATCTTTATGTGTTCTTTTTTTGGGGGGTACGCCCGGCGGTGCTCAGTGATTACTCCTAGCTCTGCACTCAGAAATTGTTCCTGGCAGGATTGGGGGACCATATGGAATGTCAGGGATCGAACCCAGGTTGGTCCCAGGTCAGCTGCATGCAAGGCAAATGCCCTACCTGCTATGCTATCACTATGGCCCTAAATCTTTATTTTAATAATTTTTAATTATTTAATATTTTCTGTGTGTTCAGATATTGTATATGTGGAAATTTATTTTGTTTTTGATTTTGGGCTACACTTGTAGTGCTCAGAAATTACTCCTAGCAGTAATTGGGGGACCAGATGGGATGCCAGTGATTGAAACTGGAGAGCTGCATGCAGAGCAAATGCCCCACCCACTGTAATATTGCTTCAGTCACTATTTTACCTTGTAATTTTTGACAGATTCATGCTTTATTGTTGGTGCTACTCTTGACTTAAGATGTAAATCTTCTTAGTTCTAGCACAGTCAAAATATTAATTTTTGTAGGTGATCCCAGATGAAAACTAAATTCATCCTCATTTAAAAATTAAGTGTTTCTATCAGTTATATCAATACTAATAATGTTCTGTCCATAATTCTTATCTTTGGTCTACCTTCTTTGTCTCTGATTTTTATTTCAATGCTCTACTTTGCCTTTATTTTTTAAGTTTTATTTATTTATTTACTTTGCATTTTGGGCCACACCCTGTGACGCTCAGGAATTATTCCTGGCTATGCGCTCAGAAATTGCTCGTGGCTCGGGGGACCATATGGAATGCCAGGGATCGAACCAAGGTCCGTCCTGGCACTGCAAAAAAAGAGGCATTTTGTTTTCTGAGGAAGTAAGATTGTAATTCCTGAATACTGTCTTGCTTTTATAGCTGCTTATCATTTTCCTTCCTTATTCCCATTGTTTATAACTTTTTTATTTCATAGTTACAATTCATACTTTTATGACATTTTATGAATATATAAGTAATTTGTCCTGAATTTGGATGACAAGGAAGCTGACTGCACTGTGTCCTTCTTCCTCTAGCTATCCAGAATTTTCTGATCTTTTCATCTGAAGCAGCTGTTCGGGGAATCCCCTTCAATATCTCTACCCAAGAAGATGTCATAGCACCAGTGACAGGAGAACCTTCTTTTTATGTTGGGATTGATTTTGATGCTGAGGAGAATTCTATCTTTTATTCAGATATAGAAAAAGACATGATTTATAAACAGAGGATCAATGGAACAGGTGAGAAATGGCTCCTAACATTTATTTGTATGTTCTGTCCATTATTCAGAAATCATACTGCTGGTTTCCTCAGTAGAAGTTTGCAATCATGCTCTTCCCTTTGTCTTGTGATGACTATGGATCATCTTTACTTGCTTGAAGTGCTCACACTCTAGTTGCAGTACATGGGAGATTGCCCAGTCTTCAGAGTTGTGGTGCCAGGGATCCTCAGAGACTATTTTACGCCTCTTGTTCCATTTGGTACTTAAATGTCTCTAGATCTGGAATATAGCTCTCATCTTTCAACTTCCTTTCCGGACTTTTCTGTGCTGGATTTCCTAGTCGTTCCATCATCTTTTAGAAAAATCTATTTGATATACCATAATTTAAAATATTGTAAATATTGTAAATGATAGTTTCATGCACATCATATTTCAACACCATACCTAGGCCAGACAAGCTCGATACTGCCCACCATCATCGCAGTATTCTTTGTCCCTTCTCTCGGTCTTTTCGGTCAAAGGAAAATTTCCGTTTCTTATGGCCAACTGTTACTACTTTACTGTGCTATGACAACCTATAGATGAGAGTTAATTCTCTGCTTTTCTCATCATGAACTTCACTTGGGCTTCATTCCCAGTGTAGCAAAAAATCATTTTCATGCTAAGTGAAAGTATATATGGATATATATTTTCTTTATATCCATGTTTCAGTAAATTGCATCATTTCATTTTTTTTTTTTGGTGGTGGATAGGGTTTAGGACACATCCTTCTGGCTGTTTAGTAATTAGACATGGTACACTCTGGGAATTATATGGGATTCGAGGAAAGAAACCTAAGTCAAAACTAGGTGAGCTGCATGCAAGAAAAATTTAATCTTTTCTTACAACTGAGTAGCATTTCATGTTACATATATTAAAGCCTTTTGTTTACTTTATTTTGTTTTGGGGTCATGCTTGGTGATGCTCAGGGGTTACTCCTGATTCAAGAATCACTCCTGGTGGGCTTAGGGGATCATGTGGGATGCTAGGGATCAAACCTGGGTCAGTCAGTCAGACTGCAAGGCAAGTGCACTATCTGCTGTGTTATCTCTTTGACCCCTTTCACAGAAGTTTTATTCAGTTCTTGAGTACTTGTGTTATTTCCATATTTGGCTATTGTATGTACAACATTTCTTCTTCTTCTTCTTCTTCTTCTTCTTCTTCTTCTTCTTCTTCTTCTTCTTCTTCTTCTTCTTCTTCTTCTTCTTCTTCTTCTTCTTCTTCTTCTTCTCTTTCTCCTTCACCACCTCCTCCTCCTCCTTCTCCTCCACTTTCTCCTCCTCTTCCTCCTCCTCCTTCTTCTCCGTTTTCTCCTTCTCCTTCCTCCTTCTCCTTCTTTTCCTCCTCCTCCTTCTTCTCCTCCTCCTCCTCTTCCTTCTCCTCTTCCCCGTCCTCCTCCCTTTTCTCCTCCTCCTCTTCTTCTCTTCCTCTTCTTATTCCTCCTCTTCCTCTTCCTCCTTCTCCCTCATCCCCTCCTCCTCCTCTTCTCCTCCTTCTCTACCACCACCTCCTCCTCCCCTCCTCCTCCTCTTCCTCCTTCTCCTTCTTCTCCTCTTCTGCCTCCTCCTCCTCTTCCTCCTCCTCCACTTTCCTCTCCTCCTCTTCCCCCTTTCTCCTCTTCCACCTCCTCTTCTCCTCCTCTTACTACTCCTCTTCCTTCTCCTCCTCCTCCTCTTCCTCCTCCTCTTCCCCCTCCTCTCTCCTCCTCCTCCTCCTCCTTCTTCCTTTGTTTTTGGGCCACATCCGGTGATGCTCAGGGGTTACTCCAATTTATGTGCTCAGAAATCGCTCCTGACTTGGGACACCAGAGCATTGAACTGCTACCACTTGCACCACTGCTCCGGCCCCTTTTTATTTTTATTTTTTTAAAGCTAAGTAATGCGGCGTTTTTCCTTTCCTTTCTTTTTTTTTTTAACTTTATTGATTGATTGGTTTCTAGGCCACACCCTGTGGTGCTCAGGGGTTACTTCTGGCTCTGCACTTAAAAATTGCCCCTGGGCAGGCCAGGGACCTACATCAGTTGCTGGGAATCTAACTGGGTCCCTCCCAGGTCAGCCATATTCAAGGCAAATGGCCCACTGATGTGCTATCCGGTTCCAGTATTTTTATTTCATTATGGCCATAATCATGATGTTAATACAGAAAACAAATGCATTTTTTTTGTGCTACATACAATTCAGTTTTGGGTATATGTCTGTGGCTGTGAGAAAGAACATTTGGTTCACTTCAATGATGGTGAAACCTCTCCGTGCTGGAATGGCCTTTGCCTGTTATTTCTTCTGCTATTGATTTTCAGTATAGTT
Source organism: Suncus etruscus (assembly GCF_024139225.1). Taxonomy (NCBI): domain Eukaryota; kingdom Metazoa; phylum Chordata; class Mammalia; order Eulipotyphla; family Soricidae; genus Suncus; species Suncus etruscus. Next base: position 97,336,152 of record NC_064852.1, read on the forward strand.
ATCTGAGATTGAATGGATCGAGTTAATGGGTAAGGTGCTCATCATGTTTTTCTGAATAAGAGAACATTGCTGATTACTATGATGATGAGGAGATAGATGGGCAAAGCCATGGCCCAGTATTTTTGAGGCCAGTAGGTCAGGCCTATAGAGTGTAGCCAAGAATCAGGAATGAACACCCACATTGAGCCAAAGTGGGAGCTTAAGAAAAGCACAAATGGGGCCGGGCGGTGGCACTAGAGGTAAGGTGCCTGCCTTGCCTGCGCTAGCCTTGGACGGACCACGGTTCGATCCCCCGGCGTCCCATATGGTCCCCCAAGCCAGGAGCAACTTCTGAGCGCATAGCCAGGAGTAACCCCTGAGCGTCAACGGGTGTGGTCCAAAAACAAAAACAAAAACAAAAACAAAAATAAAAAAGAAAAGCACAACGCCATAAATCACTCTTTCTGGCAATGGTGATGGTGAATTTCCCACCATCTTCTTTCTTTCCTGGGTCTTTGAACAATCTCTGGGCACAGGAGCAGTGTAGTCTGGGGGGAGGCAATGGGGGTGTACCTTAGTGGATCTGGGGTAGCCAAGGTGCATGGAAGGATTGAGGCTCAGCTCCTGTGCTGGTGCGACTGTGCACACAGCCCACGTGACACCTCCCATCCCATGAGTACCTGCCTAAAATAAATTACTTTATTTAAAATTTCTTTCTTTCTTTTTTTTTTGGGGGGGGGCACACCCGTTTGATGCTCAGGGGTTACTCCTGGCTAAGCGCTCAGAAATTGCCCCTGGCTTGTGGGGACCATGTGGGACGCTGGGGGATGGAACCGCGGTCCTTCCTTGGCTAGCGCTTGCAAGGCAGACACCTTACCTCTAGCAACACCTGACCGGCCCCTAAAATTTCTTTATTATATAGTTGCTCATAATACATTTGTTCCAAGACCAATTCCACTACCAATATAAAATTTCCTCGACCATTGTCCCCACATTCCCACCCATTCCCAAGCCTTTTCCTTTGGTAGGAACAAAATAATATATTTTATATTGCTTGTTTACAGGTAAGTGGTAAAAAATTAAAAAAACTTGCTTAATAAAAAAATCTGTGAAAATTAATGTATCTCAAAGTGAGGTCATTAAAACATTGTTGGAAAGTTTGCCAGGTGATTTATTGCTAATTGATTTTCTGTTATTTGTTTTGTCCCTGAATATTAGATGACTTTAAATCCATATTGACGTCTAAATTGATGTGTTCCTACTAGGATGACAGTATTGAAAAAAATATTGGAATTATGTGACTGCATATGTGACTCCAGCAGTTCAAGAATTCCAAGCTCTGTGGTTTTTGTGGGGGTGTGGTTTAAGCTGCCAGGGTTCCTAGCAGTACAAGAAGATGGGGGAAGTGCTCATTCAAAAAAAAAAAAAAATCCTGAAGATGTCAGCCCAAATACTGGTATACAAAGAAAAGGGTATAAAAAACTGAGCAGACCATTCATATATATGTAAACAGCCTTTTTCTTGGGGAACTCCAACTAACTGTTAGGTGAGAGCCAATTTCTACTTAGTTGCTTCAATTCTGCTTCTTTCATGATCTCTCACCACCACATGGTCTTCCACACCTCCCTGGGGAGCAACCCCTAAATAGAGGAGCTGAGAGAAGCTGTGTGTGTTGCTGCGTGTGGTTTCAAAATTAATCCCCTTATCTTTCCTTGAGAAAATAAAGACTTCACCCAGTGCTAAGTGTATAGCTCAAAAGACCAAGTCCATGTTTGGTATTCAGAAGAAGTGGGTTTGGCCTTACAAATACCATATTTAGGGACCACTTAATATGAAGGTAGGGAGCATCTTTGAGCACTATCAGGTGTGTCCCCTCCACTAAAAAATACATCTAAGCTCTATTTGAGTTTCATACCCATAGAACTCATCCCCTTTTGGGCATCTTTTTTTTTTTTGCATCTCAATAAAACTTTAATGACAAAATAAGACAGTGGTTGGATTTGGCAAAGGCATCTTACCTAGATAATACCTCTTCAATATGACTGCTAACTAATGATTTCAAGACCTGTCTAAAGAAATGTTAAGCACTCACTTTCCTTTTTGATATTCTCCCAAAACTCTAGTGGTCACCTGGATAGTCCCTATCTTTTAACATCTATCATCCGAGTCATACTCTAGAAATTGTGAAGTTCTCAGTCTCTCTTCCAAGGCTACATTTTCTTTTCTTTTCTTTTTTTTGGGGAGGGGTCACACTCGACAGTGCTCCTGGCTCTATGCTCAGAAATCACTCCTGGCAGGCTCAGGGGACCATATGGGATGCCGAAATTTGAACCGCTGACCTTCTGCATGAGAGGCAAATGCCTTACCTCCATGCTATCTCTCTGGCCCCAAGGTTACGTTTTCCATTCTTCTTTCAAGATGCTCCACTTCTCGAGGCCTCAGATTTCCTACTCATTGTTAAAATTGGAATACTATTATATTATCATTACAATAATATATTATATAAATGTTATCATTATGGTAATGCAATAGTAATATAATACATATGATAACATGTTATATTATATTATAATCACATCAATATTAAATATATAAAATAATATAGAAATAATTAATATAGTTTATATAAAGTATAAGATTCACACATATTATATAAATAAATATAAGATACACATTAAACTGAATATTAAATATATATTATATAAATATAATATTACATATTGTATTGTATGATATTGTATATATAATATAATATCATCATAATCATACAAAACTGTTATCAGGTGGGTAAATTTGTGTCAAAGACAATCCAATTCCTGGCTCATAGTGCTCAGTCTAAATACCAATAACAATATACTTAGGAATATTATATTCTTTAAGCATTTATATTTTTAAGCACCAAGAATTTAGAGAACACTCATTCTACTGTTTGCTGAGAAAGGAAATGGAAGAGCCTTTGTTGTTTCCCTAATTAAAAAGAAAGAAAATTTCTTGTTGGTGGTCAGGTTTTAACAGAGTTTGCATTCACTTTTGAATAAAAAAAAATGGCTTAAGAATTTTACTGAGAGGAAAGTGCACTCACCCCCTTTTTTCTGGTTTTTATTCTGGCATCTTTGTCTTTTCCAAACTTGGCAACTTTGTCTATGAAAGACTGTTGATGAGAGGACTGGGCGGGAATACTTCAGAGATACCCCAGGTTGTACCTGGCAGTGTCAGCTTATCAGAGCTGTCTGTGGGTATGCGCACACAGGTATCTCTACCTCAGATGTTCTGGAATGAAAACTTTTTTCTTCTGGAAGGTTGTAGAAGGAAGTGGGAGTTAATTTAGGGTATACCTCTCCTGGTCTGTTTCTCAGAATCCTATCTATTCTTTGAGATCCAAATTTTTGTAAAAGGTTAAATTTCTAGGTTATGTCAAGTTATTGGTCAGCAGTTTAATCCTTTTCTAGAAAAGGATTTTATATTTAACTGGAATGTGCTTTGACACAAAATGATAATAGGGAAATGCCCATCTTACTTTATTTTTGTTTTTCATCTTACTTTAAATTGTGTTTATATTTTAATTATAGGAATAGAAATTCTTGCAGCTAACCAGATGGACAGTGTTCAAAGTCTGTCTTTTGATTGGATGTCCAAGAATCTCTATTGGACAGATTCTACTTACAAGAGTGTTAGTGTCCTGAGACTAGCAGATAAATCCAGACGTCAGATAATCCAGAATTTAGAAAAACCAAGAGCAATTGTAGTTCATCCTGTTGCTGGGTAAGTGTATTCCTGTTTTTCTTAGAGCTACAAACTTTGTCTTTTACAGGATTGGCTAAGCCAGTGGTCCTCAAATTATAGCCAGAGGGCCACATGCAGCCCATTGAGGAATTTATTCGGCCTACTAGGTGTTTTTGTTGCCATGGCCTGTCTTGCTTAGCAGCTGACTAGTCCTGGCCTGCAATGTCCATGTGTGGGATGTGCGCCACACTCCTTTTCTCTGTTTCTCGACTTCTCCTCTCAGGCTTTGGCATGAGTCCCTTGGGTCACAATTGTTCATAGTTTTTTTTTTTTTTTTTAAACTACATTCCAGCCCTTCAATGATCTGAGGGACAGTGAACTGGTCTGCTGTTTTAAAAGTTTGAGTATCTCTGTTTAGTTCAGCAAATTTAAGTTTAAATTACAGATTGAACCTTTATAATTTTTTTCCTTTAGCATGGCTTTAAGTCATCATTTTTATTTCCTTTAACTAAAATTTCTTTCCCCAGTTTCCATAAAGTGGCTATTTCTCTCTTTTCTCCCCTGCCCCTCCACCCCAGCCTCTCAACCAAGAGCACACAATTGCAGAGGCAGGAACCTTGGATGCAGAGAGAGAGGAACTGAATACAACAGAGGCACCAGTCTGGCTTTTTGTTTTGACACGAAAACTCAGTCATTAGTAGTTTTCAGAATAGAAAGTCTTTCAGATAATAGTTTCATGTTTAATTATTCCAAAATTGAGGATGGTAAACAAGAGAGAACAGTTAAAATATTTATTTAATGTTCAAAAACATCAGATTTTGACTTTTCTTAATAATAATATGTTTATTAAGGTGTGACCCTAGCAGTTTTATTTTAATGAAATAAAAAAAATGAAATGGGTGACTGATAATTCACTGTTTAACCGGTAAGTCTAATTTACTGAGAGCTGATGGTATAAAGTATATATAAAGTCTCTTCTGTTCCAAAAGTTATTTTCTGATGAAGGTATATGTATATGACTAGCTGTTAGATATATAATGCACGTATGTACAAATATACATACATATACAATTAATTAAAGCTAAATAGGTAAATAAATTCAAGTTAAATAAGTAAAGAGGCACAAAATATTATTTTTTTTAAATTTTTAATTATGAGAACAAGGATGCAAAGAAAGAGGACAAGGTAAAGTTACAGTGGAAGGACAATCACCCATAACATAATTCTCAGAAGTCCCCTTGCTGATATCTTAACTTTGAAATTTCAGCCAAAGAACCAAAGAACATTAAGATAAATAAGACAGAATCCATGTACAATTACTTTGTCCCTCAAGTCCCCAGATTGTAACACATTAAAATATTTCTTAACAGCATACCAGGCAATCTAAAGCCATAAAACTTACATAACTCCTTAAACATTACAGGCATAGTATTTTTTTACATTTCCATATACATGCATATTAGCTTAAGTTAACCTCAAATTTTAAGTGGGTTCTTTTTAAGGATTAGAGTCAAAGGAGCACAGTAAAAATAGTGTTAGAGTGGCAATTGTTGTTTGCATAGGCCCATCAAAATATGAGGGACATGGAAAGAAATAACCTTGGCCTAAATACAAAGAGACCTGACACCTGAAGTTTCCTGGCACAAGACCAACTCTCTAAACTCCAGGCAAGCTAGATCATCCAATCCAAGACATTGTCTGTAGTGCCAACACACCACAAAATATTCTTAATGCCTCAACTTTAAAATTTTTAAACAGGTTCTAATCAAATTCTAGGCAAGTTTGAGTCTAAACTTGATCAGTAACTTTATACATTGTATTTATTGTGTCTGTTTATTTAATGAAATTTTTTGTCATATATATATGGTTGAGACAATTCAAACTGGGGTTAGCTATATGTAAGACACTATCCTCTCTGGCCTTATTTTATTATTATTATTATTATTATTATTATTTTAAATCACAACAACATTACACTCCTGTACAAATTTCAGGTGTACATTTTTGTAATACTATATATGCTATATATATAACCACTAAAACCCAGTTCTATCCTTTGCCATAATATGGATCCATTTTATCCATTTACACACTGCATATTTCCTTCTCTTCATGGAACTAATTACTCATTTATTTAATCCACATTTTTTTTTATTTCTTGACACCTAAGAGAAATCAGTGCCTGCTTTCTGTGTCTCATCTCAACAAACATGCTCCCATTGGTCTAGCTATGTTGTGTCATTGAGTGACAGGATATCCTCTGTTTTACAGCAACTTATATTCCTTAATATTTAAATTTCTCCCATTGAAATAATATGGGAGACATTTCTTGGCTTGCTTTTTTTGTCCACAATATTCTGGGGGGGTGGTCAATCAGGTGATGGGGACCTAGCCTGTGTTTAAGCATGAGCAAAGCATGAGCAGGAGACCTTATAATGATCTCCCTTGTCTTTATCATATTGATAAAAATTATATTGCTCTACAAAAAACTAAATGGTACATTTACTAATAAATGTACTGTAAATAATATAATAGACTATTACTTTTGAAAAGCCATGAAACTACATTCTGATAACACCTTTAGTTAAAATAATGTTATTTGTAATTACATTCAGAGAGTTATATTTTTATGGCTAGGAATATTAACTCAGTGGTTGATCACTTGCTTTGCATGTGTGTGAATTTGAGTTGAACCCCTGACATCACAGGAAATGACATTTTGGAAGAATAATGTTGTTTCTAAGGCTTCTCATGAAAGAGACTTCTATTTTATCTTCTTTTCATAATAAAAGTAAACCAAAGATGTGCTAGGTAAAATAGTGTTTGTTTTAGATGCTTATTTCTTTCGGGATTAAATGTTTTCTAATTTTGTGTGAAACATCATTGAAGAAAGAACTATTGGATATTATATATTTAATCCCAAGATAAAGAGATATAACTATGATTTTAGCTTATCATATTTTATTTCAGCAACAACTTAAAATGCAACTTTTGTTGTCATTGGGGGCCAAATTCAGTGGTACTGGTGGAGGTGGGGTGAGGACAGAGCCTGCAGAGTGCTTGGTAATGAACCAGGTATATATATGTTCTACCATTTGAGTCATATCTCTAGCCCCAGAATTGTTCTTTTAAGGAATCTTCTTAGTGATAACAGATTTCTCTCTCTCTCTCTCTCTCTCTCTCTCTCTCTCTCTCTCTCTCTCTCTCTCTCTCTCTCTCTCTCTCTCTCTCTCTCTCTCTCTCTCTCTCTCTCTCTCTCTCTCTCTCTCTCTCTCTCTCTCTCTCTCTCTTTGTTTTTTGGGCCACACCCGGCAGTGCTCAGGGGCTACTCCTGGCTGTCTGCTCAGAAATAGCTCCTGGCAGGCACGGGGGACCATATGGGACACCGGGATTCGAACCAACCACCTTAGGTCCTAGATCGGTTGCTTGCAAGGCAAACACTGCTGTGCTCTCTCTGGGCCCCAGATTAATCTCTTAAGTCTTGCACAGCAGTTATCTGCTCTGCATATTTATTGATCTATTTATACATCTCGTGTATGTAATTCATAAGGTATCTTGCATCTGATATATATGTAAGATCTACCACTCAGCTATACCAAATCTGGTAGTTAGCAACTATTTATGTATGTTAAAAGTCAATAGCATAGGATCTGGGGAGATAGCACAGTGGTAGAGCATTTCTATTGCACTCAGTCAACTCAGGATGGACGGTGGTTTGAGTCCCAGTACCCCGGCATGGTCCCCTGGGCCTTCCAGGAACGGTTTCTGAGAACAGAGTCAGAGTAACCCCTGAGTGCTGCTGGGTATGACCCCAAAACAAAACAAGAAAACCCCAATAGCATATAAAGTGTTTGCAAGTGTCTGAGAATCTGTGCTTGTGCTAAGACTAAGCCATGTAGTTTGTTCTCGTGTTAAAATCTTTGATCTGAATATAACCATTTTTTCTAGGTACATATTTTTCACTGACTGGTTTCGTCCTGCTAAAATTCTGAGAGCCTGGAGTGATGGATCTCACCTATTGCCTATAGTAAACACTACCCTTGGGTGGCCCAATGGCTTGGCCATTGATTGGAGGTAAGTAGAATAATTCTGAATTACCATTATTATATCAATGAGGAATGCCCATTAGATTATATATGATAATATAATGAAGTGGGAAAATCAATAAAGCTTGTCCTCATATTTTCACATATTTTGAGATTGGCAAAGGTGTAGATTGATATAGGAATTAAAAAAATACAAACATAGTTGACTACCTACTAAAACAAAGATAAATGCATTCACAAATATTGAAAAAATTGTTAAAGAAAAACGTGATACTATCATGTAGAAGATCATTTTGGAGTAGGTTATACACAAGCACAAATGGAAGAGGCATAGAGCTTACAGATAGTAATTTATGGGAGAGAAGCATAAAGATATGTATTTTTCTTTTACACATAAATTGCTGTAAATATTTTCTTTGGTGACTTAAGGAAAAATAATATTTATAACAAAAATAGCAACACTTGTTTTGCTTTGTTTTCAAAACAAGGAATTGAAAATAACTCCTGACAGTACCTGCATTTTTTTTGTGTGTGGCATAAAATGTTTAAAAAGTCTTAATAGTCTTGAGAAATAGCACAGTGGTAGGGTGTTTGCCTTTCGTGTGGCCGACCTGGGAGGGACCTGGTTCAATCCCAGTATGGTCCCCCAGCACGCCAAGGACGATTTCTGAGTGCAGAGCGCTGCTGGATGTGCCCCAAAACCAATCAATCACTCAGTAAAGTTAAAAGAAAAAAGTCTTGTAAATCTGTTAACTAAGTATACTGTTATTAAATACCCTCCATGTAAGGGGTTATCCTCTAGGTTTTTTTTTGGGGGGGGCACACCCATTTGACCCTCAGGGGTTACTCCTGGCTAAGCGCTGAGAAATTGCCCCTGGCTTGGGGGGAACCATATGGAATGCCGGGGGATCAAACCGTGGTCCTTCCTTGGCTAGTGCTTGCAAGGCAGACACCTTACCTCTAGCACCACCTCACTGGCTCTTCTAATTTTTTGATAACCAATAACTAAGTACTTTATTATTTTAGTGCCTTACGACTGTACTGGGTGGATGCCTTATTTAATAAAATTGAGCACAGCACCTTTGATGGCTTAGATAGAAGAACCCTGAGCAGTATACAAGATATGGCACATCCCTTTGGCCTTACTGTTTTTGGAGGTATGTTTTGAAACTGAAAGTGTGTGTTGATTTTATTCTCTGCAATTGGTAACAATAAACTCCTCACTTGGCAATCTCAACTCCGGAAAATTTGGTCATTTGGAATATAACAAATGGTTAGTTGATTGAATATCTTACATATAGACAATTTCTTTGTTCTGCATACTCATATAATACTATTGGCAGCTTCTAAAGGTATATATCTTTTATATTTTACATAATATAGCACTCCAAATACTCATTCTGTATGAATATCACATAGGGAATACTTACTTTTGTTTTTTTTTTTTTTTTTGGTTTTTGGGCCACACCCGTTTGACGCTCAGGGGTTACTCCTGGCTATGTGCTCAGAAATCGCCCCTGGCTTGGGGGGACCATATGGGACGCCGGGGGATCGAACCGCGGTCCTTCCTTGGCTAGCGCTTGCAAGGCAGACACCTTACCTCCAGCGCCACCTACCCGGCCCGGAATACTTACTTTCTACCTTCATTGTTTTCAAGAATAATATAGCAAGATCAGTTTAAAGTAGCTATTGTAGCATTTTGTTCTTTGATGTTTGTGAGATCACAACTTTTTCACAGTACTTATGCTGACATCATCCCTCTGTTTCTTTCTGGCATGTCATTCTGGCTTGAGTTAGATCAATTCTGTGGTTAGTGAACTACCTAAGACCCTACCCTATGTCAGTTGTGCCACTGCTTGAAATTGCATATTTGGTGTGGTTGTTACAGTGCTTTTTGAAAACTAGATACTGACTATAAATAGTAGACTTTCCCAGAAATATAATGTGGAATGAGAATTAGCAAATACATTGCATATTCCTGCTGCCTATTTATCTATACAGAAGTGCATGGTATTTAAAAATATTTTTTAAGTGTCTTGTGAGATTTTTGATGAGATGAGTCAGTTAGAAATACTCATTTCCTCCCTCTAGTGCATTTACTCCCTTCTTATTAGTGATGTCAGACACATGCTATTTTCAGTCACACAGGAACATTGTAAGAATGTTAAAATTTTTTCTGCCTGGAATTTTTTGGGATTGGTTAAAATTCAGTTTCACTAACTTTTGATACTATCAGTAGTAAAAATATTGGGAGCAGTGCATTTACAATTTAATAATAATAAACAACACAGACCTTTATGATTTGCTACTATAATTTTCTCATTTGCAAAATTCTCTTATTGCATAGCACCATGGAAATTTTATATATCATAAATTAAAAACTCCACATGATTATCTTGGCATCACACAGAACTTATCTAACTAAGTATAGTAAGATACCATCATGCTAGTCAATTAATAAGATCTTGCTATTAGTAGTTAGGACAAAGATAATGCAAATTGTAAATGAAATCTTGGTAACATTTTAGACATTTTTTGTTAGTTGAAGTTTTTAGGCAGGTCAGATATTATGAAAAAAATTCACTTTGATTCAATTTTTAATTTTGAAATATTTGGCTAAAAACTTGGTTGATGGTGGAGAAATACCATGGAGGTAGGGTGTTTGCCTTGCATGCAGAGAGATGGTGGTTCGAATCCCGGCATTCCATATGGTCCCCTGAGCCTGCCAGGAGCGATTTCTGAGTGTAGAGCCAGGAGTAATCCCTGAGCGCTGCCAGGTGTGACCCAAAAACCAAAACAACAACAACAACAACAACAACAACAACAAAACTTGGTTGAAAGGGCTTGGGATAGCTCAGTGTGAATCTTGGGTTCAACTTTCAGAACCCCCCTATCAATAATGCAGTAAAGAAAAAAAAGCTAGAATTGATTCAAATGTTTACTTTCCTACTTCTGTAGTTAATGTCAAGTGAACAAGATTCCAGTTTTGATGTTAAGTGTCTTTTTTTAATTTCATGAAAAATACTTGAGGTTTTAGGTGTTGCCACATTTCATGGTTCATTTTTTGTTTGTTTTGTTTTGTTTTTGACAGCACTCAGGGGTTACTCCTGGCAGACTCAGGGTACCATACGGGATGTCGGGATTCGAACCACCATCCTTCTGCATGCAAGGCAAATATCCTACCTCCATGCTATCTCTGTGGCCTGGTTCATTTTTTTTTTTTAATTTTTGACCCCAAACACATATTGGGAGTTTTTCTTTGGAGTAGATAAGCATTTTCCTTATCAACTGCATCTGAATAGTATTGAGTGTGAAAACAATGTTTTCCTTAAAAATGAGATATGAGGGGCCGGCGCAGTGGCGCTAGAGGTAAGGTGTCTGCCTTGCCAGCTCTAGCCTAGGATGAACCATGGTTCCATCCCCCGGCGTCCAATATGGTCCCCCAAGCCAGGAGCGACTCCTGAGCGCATAGCCAGGAGTAACCCCTGAGCGTCACCAGGTGTGGCCCAAAAACCAAAAGAAAAAAAAAAAAAGAGATATGAGGGGCTGAAGAGAAAGCACAGTAGGAAAGACTGACTTGGATTCAATCCCCAGCATCTTATATGGTCCCCTGAGCCTGACAGGAGTAATTTCTGAGTTCAGATCCAGGAATAATTCATTTTTTGGGTGTGGTTCAAAAACTAAAAAAAAAAAAGGTGTGAAAAGTTTGACATGTAAAGGAGCTTGAGTCTATTTCTTGATGCTATATGTTGGGGCCCAACATAGGATTTTCCTATAATAAGTTACTGTTTTTTGTTTTGTTTTGTTTTGTTTTGTTTTGTTTTTGGACCACACCTCTTGATGCTCAGGAGTTACTCCTGGCTATGCGCTCATAAATCGCTCCTAGCTTGGAGGACCATGTGGGACACCAGGGAATTGAACTGTCAGCATCATGCAAGGCAAACGCCCTACCACTGCGCCACCACTCTGGCCCAGATAAATTAGTGTTTTCATTTTATTTATTTATTTATTTATTTATTTATTTATTTATTTATTTATTTTTGAGGGGCAACCTGGTGATGCTCCTGGCTGGGGAATCGAACCGTGGTCCACCCTAGGCTAGAACCGGCAAGGCAGACACCTTATCGCTCCACGCCACCGCTCCTATCCAAATTAGTGTTTTAAAAAAGACAGTAAGATCTGAGCTTTGTAAAGCAACATCAATGATGCATTTAATAATCCTGATATTTTAAATTTTTAGTGTTTACACATGGCTAAACCTAAGTTTTCTGGTATTATATGTAAAGATATTTAAAGGGTTAGACAACATGGAAAATTATTAAATAAAAATGTTAGAGATATAGAAGACACTTCTTAATATTTGCAAGGATTGTTTGCAATTTGCAAGAGATTTGGAAGTGAGCTGTGATAAAAATACTAATCACCCATGTATTTTTTTCTTAGAATATGTGTTCTTCACTGACTGGAGACTGGGTTCTCTTATTCGAGTTAGAAAAAACAATGGTGGAGATGGAACTGTTATTCGAAGTGGCATTACACATATAATGCAGGTGAAATCATATGATGCCAGAATCCAGACTGGTGAGTGAGAATATCACAATTTTTTCTATGAATGTATTTAGCAAATAGGATGGTTCCTTTATCCTTTGAATGTTATGATTTAGTACAATATTTGATCATTTATAGTCCTGTCACCCATAGAGTTAGTGGTGAAGCTTAAAATCTTCGTGTGGAACTCACTATCTTCAACCATTGCTCCTTTAGGTTCCAACTACTGTAATCGACCCACCCACCCAAATGGCGACTGCAGCCACTTCTGCTTCCCTGTTCCAAATTTCCAACGGGTATGTGGTTGCCCCTATGGCATGAAGCTGACTGCCAATCACTTGACATGCATAGAAGACCCTATCAGTGAGCCACCCATAGATATATGCGGCGCCTCATCTTTCCAGTGTAACAACAGCAAATGTGTACCTAGTCACTATCGCTGTGATGGAATCAATGACTGCCATGATAACAGTGATGAATATCTATGTGGAACAATTAGTAAGTAACATATATACCGGAGATATTTCCCAGGAGGAGATCATAGGTTGACTTTAGAGGGGGTGGTAATGGAAGCTAGAAATCGCTCCATGATACACATTAATTCAGATAGTGAAAATGATTTATAGAATTGATTTGAATTTTTTGAGTTTGTAACACCTCTTTTTTTTCAATATTTATTGCTAAAGAAAAATGGTAAACTAGCAATAGTAACTTTAAAACTTTACATAAAGTTAATAAAACTGTAGTTTAACAGGTAATCAAGCTATATCACAAAGGTTAAAATCCCTCAAAACTGGATTCCTCCTCCTCCTAATCTGTATGTCCAAACAGAGCTTCAGTGTATCTGATGTGAGAGTATCAGCATAGACACTGTCATCATCACTGAGTTTGCAGATATCATCACTGCTGTTGGTCTCTTACAAAGCGCAGAATATTGTGGGTTAAATAGTAATTCAGTTCAGCAGCTACCTCTTCAGCTCAGCCACGACTTGTGGACCGAATCAAATAACCAGTATGACCCCCGTATAAGCCGAGTTCAGTTATACTTGAATATATATGGTATATCTAATGAGACATTTGGCCACTACTACTTTTTGTTGTGTTTGTGTATATACTGGCATTAATTATTTTAATACATTTTAACAGACAGGATATTTCCAGCGAGTTTACACAATGCCAACAAATCAATAATCTGCTAGAAAAATTTAGTAACACCTCTTTTTAACATTGGGCTTTTGTCCTATTGATGTCATTGTAGCTGTCATAATAAGCTGTTCAAAGAATTAAAAATTCAGTGGATCTTATCTTTTTTTTCTGAGAGAATAGAAAAGGTATCTGCAATAAATACTTTTGAAAATCTTAGGTGTTATATTTTTTCCCCTCATTTTGGAAGATTAAGTGGTGAAATGTTAATTTTGACCTTTACATTCTTCCCTTAATTTTATACATTTTGGAATCCAAGAAGTGCTTTGGCTGAAGAAAAAATTATTTAAAAATTATGAATTAATAAATGAAAGATTTTATTAATGGTAATAATACTGCCACTTTACATAGGAGAGTAATGACTAGAATAAAAGGACACACTTTAAAATTTCTAACATTTTTGTTTTGTGCATTACGTTACTTTTTCTAAAAGTGTGGATTTTTACTAGATGTTTTATCATTCATCATGTTCAAATGACATTTTATTATTTATTCATTTGGCTTATTATCTTTCTGTCTTTTTTGTTTGTTTGTTTGTTTGTTTTTGGGCTACATCTGGCAACTCTTGGCTATGTGCTCAGAAATTGCTCCTGGCTCAGGGGATCATACGGGGATGGAACTCAGGTTCATCCTGTGTCAGCTGCGTGCAAGGCAAATGCTTATCGCTGTCTATCGCCTCGGTCCTTAACTATCTATTTTTAAATGGTACATTTTAAAAGCTTCTGTAGATAGCTTGAAATTGTGATCAGAAAAGTAAGTGTATCTTAGAGGTAAAAACATGGACCTTAGTTAGAGTTGCACAGCCAGAGCTTGAATCTCGGGGGCAGGTTCCTAAAACTTTCAGAGTCTCTGTTTCCTCATTAGTAAAATGTAAATCGTGATTTATGCTGTGCAGTGTTTTCAAAGGATCCTGAAAGAAAACCGTAATAATGATTTACATCTATAGTTTGCATAATGCTCCCATTGTGAGTAAAGCAAGGCTTCATAAAGTATGAAGTATTTAAAAGGCTGCAAAATCTTTTCATGATCTTCATGACTGTCTTATTATGGTTGCAGACATTACCTGTGCGTCCACAGCCTTCTCTTGTGTGCATGGAGGAGAGTGCATCCCCGGTGACTGGAAGTGTGACAACTACCGCGACTGCACCGATGGCAGTGATGAGGAAAACTGCCACAACAATGCAACCCGCCCTTGCCATGCAAACTACTTCACATGTGACAATAAGCATTGTGTCCCAAGGAATTGGCTCTGTGACTCAGACAATGATTGTGGTGATGGGTCTGATGAAAAAAACTGCGGCAAGTTTTTATTTCATGTGTCAGCCTTAGCACACTTTCCTCCCTACAATTTTTATTCTATCTTAGCCATTCTCTATTCCATTTTGTCTATCTATTCCATCTTATTTATTCCATCTTTTAATCCCTATGTCAATAATAGGTAGAGACTTGGAAGGTTCTCTTAAAAAACAGAATTAAGTGAAAATCAAATGAGCACATTGTTTGATGTTTAACATACAGGAAGTAAATGGAAACAAATAAACAAAAATATACCCCATAAACACCAAAAAAAAAAAAAAAAAAAAAAAAACCAAAAACAAAAAAACCCCAACAACAACACAAAAAAAATCCCCAAACCATGGAGACTATTCCTCCTTTTTTTTTTTTTTTTGATCCAGGTAAGAAAACAATAGGATAAACACACCCAGAACACTTTAATTCCCAGTAATCCTGCACACCAGCCTTAATTCACTTTTGGTTAATTTCTTGTTTCAAGAATAGTTTCAGGTGTATCCAAGTGTACTGGACTATGTTCTGGTCTTGGCAACCAGACTGAGCAGGTTATTTTCTTTCTAAAGTAGATAGATGCTTCTGATACTCAGTTGCTCTAGGCTTCTATTTCACATGACTTGATGATGTACAGAGGCCACGATGATCTCTAAAAATGTCTCTTCGGCAAGGTAGGACCCTTGCTTTTAGAATTAATTCATGAAGAATTTGGATGAAATGCTGTTAGAATCATCAGTCTCTCTGCTCTTACTTCTGGGTTTAGGATTATTGTTACTATGCTGCCTTGTTGGATTCCGTTGTTTAGCTGCCCAGTTGAATCTAGCCTTTGCCTGATACTCATTTGCTTAATGTGTAGAGCATAGTTATTTTTCTGAAGTAAGATAGTTTTAAAAGGATGTGAGAAGATATTAAGAGAGAAGTATATATTTAAGAGATCACAGGCTTCTCCAGAGTGGAAATAGAAAAGCAAGGAAATAGAGAAGCAAGTAAGATATATATGTTCAAGGGATGAAAAAGCCTGTGTATGCCATTATCACAATTTCCAAATCTGCCCACGAACCATTTAACTTTTGCTTCCTACAATAACCTAGCTCTCCCTGCTTTTGTTGTGTTGACTTTGGCAATGAGGCTGGTTTGAAGGAATTTTGAGTTCAAATAAAATCGAGATATCATTTGTCTTGTTAGCATCTTTCAGTTTAGTTATAATATACATTGAACAAGAAGAAAATTGTAACTTGATTTTGTTATTGCATAACATTAGGACCAACAAGTACGTGCCAGTCTGATCAGTTTACTTGTCCTGAGCATCGATGTATTGCCATATCTTATGTCTGTGATGGGGACAAAGACTGCAGTGATGGATCTGATGAGTATGGTTGTGGTATGTGGGTTGCTTTATTTTTCTTCACAATATTTAGAAAAATCTTTCATTTTTAGTTTGTTCTCATTGTGAGTGAATGCCTGATGCTTTTCTCTTTTATTCCTAGTAATTAATTGTACAGCCTTTCAACACAAATGTGTGTCAGAGAATCGCTGTATTAGCACTTCATATCGCTGTGATGGTGTTTTTGACTGCAACGACCACTCTGATGAGCTAGGCTGTCGTAAGTGCACTGTCTCCTGGTGTGTTTAAGATGAAGGAATCATTAGTTTTACCAGCATTCATGTTATTACAGAGTTTCTCTCAGACATACTAGAGGGAGGATAGCCTAAATGACAAGATAGCACCAAAGGAATGTAATATTGAATAATCAACCAAGTTGAGGAGGCATTACCAAATAATCTGTAGTTTAAGGAACTATATAAATGTCTGCTTTCAAATATTTTCCTATATAAGTATAAAAGTTTTTCACTATTAAAGTTTCTTATGAGGACACAAATTTATATTTTGACATTTTAAGATACATAGCCTGGGGCCAGAGCAATAGCACAGCAGTGGGCATTTGCCTTGCCTGGCTAATGCTGGATAGACTGGATTTGATTCCCAGCATCCCATTTGGTCCCCAAACCTGCTCAGGATTTCTGAGCACAGCATCAGGCTTAACCCCTGAGTGTTGCTGAGTGTACCCCAAAACAGAAACAAACAAAAAGATACAAAGTCTTATAGATACAAGGCCTTTAGAAATGAAACAAATGAAGGAAAAACCTATAATTTGAAAACTTTATAATCTCCATAAGCTAGAATCTAGTGGACAAGACTGTTATTTTTCATTTTTTATCTCACCCATTTGACGCTCAGGGGTTCCTCCTGGATATGTGCTCAGAAATCACCCCTGGCTTTGGGGGACCATATGGGATGCCGGGGATCAAACAGCGGTTTGTCCTAGGCTAGCGCTTGCAAGGCAGAGGCCTTACCTCTAGCACCATCTCTCTGGCCCCTATCTCACAGTTTTTGACTTGTAAAAAAATTCAGTGAGGTGGTCATTTGTTAGAACAAAATATTTTGGACTATAAAACTAAATTTCTATTATTACTCTTCTCATGTCAAAAAGTAGAATTTAAATATACATAAAAAGAAAAGTGAAATAAGATGTATACACACACCTAAAAATTGATAATCAGTAAAATTTCTATTTCACAATGAAAGTATAAACTTCTTCTTATTTATCTGAGGTATATCACACATTAATTATTGCTTTTAAGGTCCTGGGAGGAAGTTTAATTTAGACTGAAGGTAGTTTTTGCCCCTCTTTCAATGATTGCTTAATGATGAATGGAAAATCTAAAGAATTCTGGATTCACGTTTACCTTTTGTTTACTTAGTATGTGCTGATTTTATTGGATTTAGTTCACTTAAAGAAAAATGATAGCATAATATTACAGATATGAACTCAATACAATGAGATATTTAGGTTTTGTTGAAATATGATTCAAGGTCCAAATAACAAAACTTAAAAATGTGTCTGTCAAGGGGTCAAGCTTGGGGTGGGAGGGTCTGAGAGGGCATTGGTTGAATGTAGGTTTTAGGACATTGTTCATTCCACTTGAAACCCAACTGTAAATAATTTTGTAAATTATGGTGTCTAAATTAAGTGATACTTGAATGAATGTTATAAATGTAGCAAGTAGGGCTTTATTTTACATTAAGATCCTGCTCTTAGAATTCTGTTGTCAGACCCACTAATCAGAGACATTAATATTTCTATAAACCACAATATCAGAGAAGACCCTTTATCCATTTAGATTTTAATATTCAATTTATCATTATTTTATAAGCCTAATGGTCCAAAGTAGTATTTCTGTGCACATAGAAATTATATCAAAGGGGTTATGAATTGCATCTACAAGCTCATCTTTTCTATGCTTGTATCTCAGCAACCCGGCCTCCTGGTATGTGCCACCCAGATGAATTTCAGTGCCAAGAAGATGGCACCTGCCTTCCAGCGGATTGGGAGTGTGATGGGCATGCGGACTGCATCTCTGGATCTGATGAACATAATGGCTGTGTTTCTAAGACCTGCCCTTCATCTTATTTTCTCTGCAAAAATGGACATTGTATCAATCCAGACTGGGTTTGTGATGGGGACGATGACTGCTGGGACATGAGTGATGAGAAGGACTGTCCTACTCAACCCTTTCACTGTCCCTCCTGGCAGTGGCGTTGTATCGACTCCCACATCTGTGTCAATCTGAGTGCGTTATGCAATGGCGTCTCTGATTGCCCCAATGGGACTGATGAGTCCCCACTTTGCAGTAAGTTTTTTGACCTCAGTTTACTGGCCCTGAATTCATTCTGAGACACTGTCCACTGAGTACCACCCTTGTTGTAGTATAGCTTTTGAGAAAGGATTACAGTTCTTCTATGACTTCAAATTTATGTAGGGATAACTCTCATGGGATTCAAATAAATCAACACTGGATAATATTTCTCATTAAATCCTTTTGCACTTGGTTCTGTGTTTTTACTTTTTATATCATAGTTTAGAAAATAAAACTAATTGGGACCTTTGGGATTTCAAATTAAATTTGGTTCTGTTTTTCATATGTTAATACAATTTTCTAACCTTAATATTTTCTAATTTTAATCAGAACTTGACACCCCAAAAATGAAGTCTTGGGAGTTATGTGTACTGTGATTAAATCCTGTGATTGGCATGTGATCCTAGTCACTGTCCTTTCTTTCTTTCCTCTTTAATCAATGCTCACTCTCAGGTGAATCCCAGCCAGGTATGATTGTGATCTATTTTAGATTCTTATGTTTGTATATGTGTTGTGTTTTGTTATATATGTGTTTGTGAAATATGTCCTAATCATTTTGGCTTACTTTCCTTCTAGTGCATGTTTCCTGTTATGACTCAAAATGAGTATATATGATGTACCTGGTATTGATATTTGCAGGCATAGTAACTGTTTTGGGCATTTACAACTATTTTCTGGCCGTGAATGTTAGGAATGATAGATTATTAGTGAATCTGCACCCTTCAAAACTGTCTTTCTTTTTCCATTTATTCTCTTTTCTAGCTCTTCCTGCTCTTTCTCTTAAGTGGCAACATGTTATCCTCCATTTGAGTATGAGTAGAAGAATCACATAAAGCAAGTGCGAAATAATTAATTTAGGTCTCTTTACTAAAGACACACGTGTATTTTGATGTCAACAATATTTTCACAAGTTTTCTTTTTGCACTAAATCAGGTTAAATATTTAATAAAGTGGTAAAATCCTAGGGTATGTGAAGAAGAGTTAACCTTCATGAAAATTAGATCTGGTACTGAGTAGTATCTTGATAGAGCTCAACCAAATGAATCTTGCTCATAGATCATTCTGGATATTTTCTTGAAAGTGACTTAAGATTGTAGGACAACTACTGCAACAGAGTGAGCCAAGTGAATAGACAATGCTTGATTTTTCTCCTTTATGATTTCCTTTGTTCTAGATGTGCATTCTTGCTCAACTCATAATGGTGGTTGCACTCATGGGTGTATTCAAGGACCCTTTGGGGCTCAGTGCACATGCCCATCAGGATATCTCCTTGCCAGTGATTTGAAGACCTGTGAAGATATAGATGAATGTAATATCACTGGCTTTTGCAGTCAGCACTGTGTCAATATGAGAGGTTCTTTCCGATGCTGGTGTGATCAAGAATACATGCTTGACACAGATGGGAGGACTTGCAAAGCTACAGGTAATGGCAGAACATGAAAGGTTTAATTGCACACTGAGAATTAAAGATGAAGTAGCACATGTGACCATTTGATAATGTTGATTAGAAATATTATGGATTCTGGGCCAGAGTAGTGGTGCGAAACGGTAAGGCGTCTGCCTTGCACATGCTAGCCTAGGACGGATCGTGGTTGGATTCCCCTGCGTCCCATATGGCCCCGCAAGCCAGGAGTGATTTCTGAGCGCATAGTCAGGAGTAAGCCCTGAGTGGCAAATGGGTGTGGTCCAAAAATAAAACGGAAAAAAAAAAAGAGAGAAAAGTAATATTATGGACTCCTGGATAGATAAACTGACTTTTTGAAATATCAGTTTCTTGTGAATGTTAAAAGAACTTACACACATAAAGATTTTGGAAAATAAAAGGTATTTTTATATTTTTAAAATTAATACCACATGTTAAAGAATTTTATATATGCTTACTTAATTCAGTTTAACCATATTAAGTCAAACTTAAAATTAATGGAAAATGGGGCTGGAGAGATAGTACAGCGGTGGGGTGTTTGCCTTGCATGCAGAAGGACGGTGGTTTGAATCTCGGCATCCCACATGGTCCCCTAAGCCTGCCGGGGTGATTTTTAAGCATAGAGCCAGGAGTGGCCCCTTCCAGGTGTGACCCAAAAACCAAAACCAAAACAAACAAACAACATTAATGGAAAATGATAGAACAATGTATTAGGATGTTGATTCATTTGCTATTAAATAACCCAGTAGGGGACTGGAGAAATAACTAGCACAGCATATAATGTGTTTGCCTGCATGCGGTCAACCAGGGTTTGATCACCTGCATCTCACATGGTCCCTCAGTTACTGAAATTCTGTATTTTCTGAATGCAGAACCAGAAGTAACTCCTGTGTACTGCCAAGTGTGGTGCCACAATGAAAAAAATATTGTATATGTACTAAAAAAATAAAATGACACAGTATGATAAATATAGTGAGCTACAGTGCTCAAATTTTTACATGTTATGAGCATGTTTATTCAATCATAAAATAAAGGTAAATCAGTAGTTTTAAAAGGCTAAAAGACAGCTTTATGGGCCCGGAGAGATAGCACAGCGGTGTTTGCCTTGCAAGCAGCCAGTCCAGAACGTAAGGTGGTTGGTTCGAATCCCGGTGTCCCATATGGTCCCCCGTGCCTGCCAGGAGCTATTTCTGAGCAGACAGCCAGGAATAACCCCTGAGCATTGCCGGGTGTGGCCCAAAAACAAAAAAAAAAACCCAAAAACACCCCCCCCCCCAAAAAAAAAAAGACAGCTTTATTTTTTACATGAAGAATGGCAGATAGTTTCAAGATAACTCAGTAGTTAAAGCTGGTCTTTGTCTTCTTGATAGACTTACTAGATCCAGAGATCTAATGTTAATGATTTTGTCTGACTTATCACAGAAAATGGAAAGAGAAAATGAAGGGCAAGTGTTTTCCTTTTACATTAAGTGGCCTGAAACTTGATACATAATTTTCACTTTTATTGCTTAGAACTTTGTTTTTTGGCCTCCTTAAGATGAAATAAAGGCAGAGGTCAGAGTGATAGTACAGCAGGTAGGGCATTTATCTTGTATGCAGCTGACTCAGGTTCAATACCTGGCATCCTATATGGTCCCCAAGTCTGCCAGGAGTGAGCCATTAGCATAGCCAGTCGTGGTCCCCAAATAAAAATAAAAAAAAATTCTATTTGGAAATAAATAAAGATGAAATGAAGGCAAAGAAATGTCTTTGTGTATGATTGTGTACCATGCTAAGATCTGATGTGACTTACTACTAAGAAGAAAGGTCACATTAGAGATATTTTAACTCTTGGTCACAGTCAACTGCTTTGAGAGAAAAACAAAATCAATTAAGAGTTGGCTCCATTTATCAAGAAGTCTATAACTTAGCAGGGAAAAATAAACTGAGAACAAAAGTAAGTACAAAATTAGGAAGTATGTAAACAACATTCATTTCAAATTGATTATTTTAGGAAAACTACTATTCAAGGAAATATATAATAAAGGAAAAAGCTTATTTTAAATTGGAACTAATTAAAATAAAAATTAATAGGAATTCTCATCAACTTTTAAAATGATAAAACTATAGTTTAAGATTATATTTACATTCAATTACTAAGTATTACAGCAAGATGCCAGACCTAGACTCCATTTAGATCCTTAGCTATATTAAAGACTTTATATATATATGTATATATTTATATTTAAATACTAAATACATTTAGTATTTAAGCTCCCAAAAGTATGGGGCCAGATAGTATAGCTGGTAAGGTGCTTGCCTTGCAAACTACTTGATACCCATTACCACATATGCTTCCCCAAGATGACCAGGAATGACCCCTGAGAGCAGAGCTATGAGTAAGCCCTGAAGCCAAGACCCCAAAATAAAAATGTTACCATAAATATTTAAATGATGCTTTAGTTGTGTTTTCTCAAAATTGCTGACATTTTTACATTTCCTTCTTATACAGCATCTTCAAACATGCTACTACTTGTGGCAAGTGACAACAAAATTATTGCTGACAATTTCACCCACAACACCCACAACACCTATTCACTTTTACAGAGAAGTTCTCGCATTGTAGCTCTTGATTTTGATTTCATCAATCAGCGTGTATTTTGGGCAGATGGAACTCGAGGCAAAATTTATAGTACATTTCTGAATGGAACAGATGAAAAAGAAGTAAGTACCTTTCTGTTGATTTTTGGCCTGAGTAGCTTCCTTGTTTCTGGTTTATTTGCTATTACCATGTGAACTAAAATGAAACGATGTACTACTCTGGCAGTAGACATGCAACACATTTATTTTTATAAATTCCTTTTATATTTTTCCCTGGGGAATACAAGCTGGTGGTTTATTGGCTAATCATACAACCATAGGCCATTTTAGATCTTTTTCTATATTTTTATCTGATGTCTATTGCCATTCACTTCTTCCTTTATAATTAATTCTTTATTCACTTTTTGCTTTAGGTTGTTGACAGTGGTGTCACCCTGACTGAAAGTATTGCAGTAGATTGGATTGGTGGCAATATTTACTGGACAGACTATGCTCTGGGAACAATTGAAGTCTCTGACCAGCTTGGAAATCACAGGACTGTACTGATTAGTAACAATGTGTCATATCCAAGGGGACTAGTCTTAGATCCCAGAATTGAGTAAGTTTGCTTTTAAAGATATTTATTTGATTTTAAAAAGGAGAAAAACAAAAGTAGCAATAAGACTGATGTACATGCCACTAATTTAAAATTATTCTTTGTTTAGATAGCCTAGAGATGGTTCACATTAAAGATGGTTGTTCTTATCCATCCTTTTTCTGAGTAATCCTCATAAATTCCCATAAAATCAATATTTTGTTCAACTACTTTAATATCACATTGATTTATGGGCTTGTAAACGCAAGTATTGAAATGGTTATTGTAGAATTACATATTCAAGTTGGAACAAATACATAATAGGCAAATACCCTCCGAAGCTAAATTTCCTGCTTCAGAAAAGTTTTACTGGAGATTTTAGTTGTTATGATAAAGAAAAATGCCTTCTGATTCTAAAAAGAACGACCAAGAATTCTCCCATATGTTTATATATAACCAAGGGCTTTCATCCTTGATTTTACTTACTTTGTATTAGATCCTTCTTTTGTTTCTATTTTATACCCAGCAGTGCTCTGGACTTACTCCTTGCTCTTTGCTCAGGGATAATTCCTGATGAGGCTCAGGGCACAACATCTCCCTTGCCTCTGTATTTTAGACTCTTTTGGGCAGCATAGTGAATTTGAAAAATTCTATTTAGTGCAAAGCAATATTTTAAAAGTAATTAAAGTATTAAATCCTGTGAAATTTGGACAAATACATTTCTTTTGTTATCCTAAACATACAAACTTGTTAAACATTAACAGATTTTTTATAGGTAAATGCTTTTAGATTGTACAAAAATGACCAAGTCATTTCAGTAGTAGAAGCTACTGTATGTTTTATGAAAAATTTAAAAAGTACCCAGTGGAGTGTGATTGCAATATAATTGTAGCTTTTCTTTGGAGCACTCAGGAAATAAATAGCTCTGTGGATATATTCTGAAATGATTTTTTTAAGCTGAGCCAAATAAGATGTTCTTACTTAAGATGAAGGCTACTTTTCATATTGAAATATATCCTTGCAAGAAAAGTTTCTCAGCACATTATTGGAGGGAACAATGTGAAAATGAAAATAAAAGATAAGTTTTTCCGAAGCTCAACCAATGATTTACACCAATATTAAATAAAAAATTAATAAAAAATAAATATGTCCCTTCCAATTGCTAACTGGTTTATTTTTACAGTGATCATGTGATGTTCTGGTGTGACTGGGGCCATCATCCTCATATTGAAAGAGCCAGTATGGATGGCAGCTTGCGCACTATCATCGTCCAGGACAAGATTTTCTGGCCCACTGGCTTAACTGTTGACTATCCCAACAGACTGCTCTATTTCATGGATGGTTATCTCGATTATGTAGACTTTTGTGATTATAATGGACAGAATCGGAGACAGATTATAGCTAGTAATTTGGTAAGTTGATAGTGAGAAATAGTAAACTGAAACTCTGATAGTGGATTTAAAGAAAGACTAACAGGAAAATGATAACATTAATTTCTGTGTTGCTCAGCAGGATGAAGGTTATTCTATCTTTTATTACTAATAGAGAGGCAGAATGTTTCCTCTAACACAGTAGATTGTGGCATGCCCAAGAAAGGCATGTGATTTAATGGACTTCGCTATGATTATACATTTTTGAAAATGATAAGCAATGTATATTATGTGATTAGTTTAAATTATCTCAAAATCATGAGATATGAAATTATGAAAATTCTGGGAATTTTCTCCGATGGGAAAATGCAGAAAATAAGTATTTCATCAAAGAATGGACTTCTACGTTACTTGCCATTTTTTGTTCTATGTATTGAAATAGTCATCTCAGTAGAAATGCATCTGAGATATAGTAGATTTATATCACTAATGAAAATGATGAAAATACCCTCTGATAATACCAGAGGATATTGGTGGTAAGGGAGTTAGGATTAAGACTAGGGATGATAAAACTAAGGTTGTATACCTCAATTTTGCTTTACTTTGGGGGGAAAAGGAAGCTCTGTATATCAAGCAGTGAGAATGTTGCCTGTGTATCCTGAACAGTGGAGTATAGTAGTATATTTTTGGTCTGCCCATTGCATAATGACTTTGCCTTGTCTTTATTTAAATGCTGAAAGCAACCATTTTTTTCTAGGAACACAGCCTTTCTATTTTGTTCACCAGGACTTTCTTTATTAGTTAGCTTTATTGTTCTCTTCATAGGCTCTAGGGCATCCCTATGCCCTCACGCTTTTCGAGGATATTTTGTATTGGACTGACCAGAGAACCGAGAAAGTCATGCAAGCCAACAGGTGGCATGGAGGAAACCAGTCAGTTGTAATGAGTGTGAAGCAGCCCTTTGGGATTGTTGTGCTTCATCCTGCACGACAGCCAATTGGTAAGGAATACGAGTACCTGATTTCTTCTTGGAAAATACTTTTCTCCAGAAATGCACACTGTTGTAGGACCATTTTCTTGGGCGATATCTTTTTTCTTCCTGGATGTTCCATTATTTTAATTTGCCATGGGAAATGCAAACCTTGTATATGTGCACGTAAAATGTGTCATTAATTTTCAGCAATTTCTTTGAGTTTTCTTTTGAGTCTATTCTTAGCTGTTAATTGTAGTCTGGAAATGATAATCCCTTAGATTCTTCTATTGCTCTCACTCTGCAGTTTATGACAGTTTTGTTTTTCACTGCTTTTCACTCTTACTCTCGCTATATTGGCTTCATTATGGTGTAGAAGAATTTACCGTGCTACTTCCTGCACTGGAACTATTACGTTAGTTCTTCCCTCAATATGGAACAATATTTCTCCCAAATATCTCCCTGGATCAAACCCTCTTGTCTAACAGGGTTCTACTTAAATACACAACAGGGACTCTTGACCACTCTATTTAAAAATATCTCTACAGATCATTATTGTGCTCATTCCCTTTGTTGCATTAAATAATTAACGATGAGGCTGGATGGTGGAGGATACCATCCAGCCCACATGGCTCTGCAACCTCCATGCAGCCGGCGAGTTCCAGGCCCAGGTGAAATCACTCACTCACACGCAGCCTTCAGGAAGAATCATCTTTATTTATGCCCTAGCCACCACAGGTGTGTGGCCTATGTCAACCTTTTAAGCATTCAGCTATATTTTGCTAGCCCTGCATCTTATCTCCTGTTAGCCATCTTCCCTTTGGGCTCCATGCGGCCCAAAGATCCAAAAGCCAGGAAGCCGAGCTGGGCCAAAAGAGAAACGGCAAAAAAGACAAAAGCCAGAGAGCCCAGCAGGGAAGACCCCTTAATCCTCTGGCTCAAAGGCTTATCTACCTTTTCCAAGACCCCTCCCAGGAATGGGCAGGGTCTTGCAGGTAAGGTCACACATAATATCTGGTTCCCAAGACCCCTCCCAGAAATGGGTGGGTCTCAGGTAGCTACACCTAAATCCAGGGTGGAGTTACAGTTCCCCCTTCTGTGAAATATAAAAGAGCCTTTTGTAATTTTGATTCCACCTTTAGCCAAAGGTGGGTTAGTATTTTCATGCACCAACGTAATAGTGAAAATTAACATACCAGCCCTTTTCAAAAACATAACATTTTTGCAAAATATACTATACACCCGTAACTTAAAATTTTCTTAATGCTTTTCTACCAAGCACTATTCCGGAACTTTCATGTTCCTATACTTTTAAACTATATTGGGGGAACTTTCTGTTCCTATTAACCTTCCCTACACACAAGTACTACAGCATACATGTATAACATACATTTTAAAAACAGGCTAAGTACATTAAAATACACACAGTAAAACATTTTGCAACTGAAAATATTAGCTATGGAAAACAAAACACAGTTAAATTATAAAGAGAATGACTAAAACAAGACAAAGATGCAGGCGGTTAGAAATCAGATCTTTAAATGGGCTAAGCTGCTTTTACTCCCTTTTTTTTTAAACCACTAACTAAAACTTATCCCATCACCAACTATAAGTAAAATATGACTACCCACTTAATCCCTACACCTAAAATCATAAGTGCAGATGATGGTTTGTCCCACGCTGATCTCACCATGTGGCTTACTTCCATAGTTCCAGGCACCGCAGACGGTTTTCTCGTGCTGTTGTTGACCATGTGGTCCCAGGTTCCGCAGCCGGATCGTGCTGTTTCACCTTTCTGATTTGGAGGGCGGATCCCAGGCTCGCTGCTTTTTTGCTACAGGGCCGGGAGTTCTTGGCTGATTGCAGCTGCCTTTCTTCCCCTCCGGGTAGCACTTTGCAAACAGGTTCCAGCTTTTTTGCAGGGGGCTTTTGGATGTTCAGAGTTCAAAGTTATTTAAACTAAAAGTCCAGTTCGAAATTTCCAAAGTCAAAATCCAAATTCAAACCGAAGGTTGTTCTCAGAAAATCAGTCCACTTTCAATACAGTCTTTTTTCTCCTCCGTTTCCAATCTAGGCTTTTAATCAGTCTTTGAGGAGGCCGAGATTTTTGTTTATTGTAACAAAGTTTCAGTCCTGGGCCTGGGCCTGGGATGGAGGTGATGCAAGCTTCCACCTTCCTTGTTTCAGTTGCCCTTCTGCCCCCAGAAGGGGTGTCAGCCATATTTGAAAATGGCTTCACGTGGTAGCCCAAGGTTTTGGGCTCACTGCAACTGAAAAAAGCCAAAATGAAACTCAAAAGCAGGAATCTCACCATGATTGCTGTTCTCTTGGGTGCAGAGTTCAGATCCATGTTCAGGGCGCCAGCAGACAATCAGGCTCGTGGAAATATTTGCTTTATTCGGATGGACAAAACTGAAGTCCAAAGACTCCGATTCAGTTCCAGCCAGCAAAAAGCCTCTCGCCTTCCACAGACCCTTGCTCTTATAGTCCAGAGTCAGGTCCCACCCAATGGTGGGATCAGATACCAACCAATGGTGGAAGCAGAATCAGGTCCTACCCTAGGGTGGGGGCAGAATGCCAGGTCACACCCTAGGGTAGGGCACAATCACCTAATCAGATTAGGGTGAGCAACATAGTAATCCCCCAAAATATTTACATACACAACAGTCTGCGAGCTGTTTACCCGCCGTTTCACCTCAGAACCGTGGGCTAGACAGGGTGGCAGACACGTGCTCCGAGCTGGAAGAAAAGGGCCTCATTCTCCATCCCTCCATCAGTCAACCTCTTCAGGGGCTGTCCTGCTACACCCTTCACATTCTGAAATCCACAATTTGATTTGAATGTTGTGTCCTTTTGTTAGACCCTATGCCCTGTGCTTATAGCATCTCCAGTCTCTAGACTGGTGTTTGGTAAAAACCAGGTCTTGACATGTTTTGATTTAGTGAATCTATAGGATTTATGAATCTGAATCTATAGGATTTATGAATCTATAGGATCAATGTATAGATGTATGAATCTATAGGATCAATGTAATAGGAACATGTAGGATCTAGAGAGAACACTTAATGAGCTTGGGAGACACAGTTCCTTTTTACCAAGGAGTAGAATAATAGGAAGATAACATTATATAGATAAATACAAGGTTATTGTCTTACCCAACTTGTCAAGGTCACACAAAGAAAATACTTTCTTTTTGTTTCTCTTGTAAAAAATCTCTGAAGGCCTCAGTAGCATCATCAGGCTCTAGCACTGAACCACCAGAAAGTTGATTGAGAATCTCCAGGATTCCCTTATTTCTCATTTCTCATGCCAGCAATAGTTGGTAGTGTGTGCCCTCTCCACCTCCCCCATAGATAAACCCCAAATAAATAATTACCTAAAACCCAAAGCAAATCTTTTTGCACTGTAAGGAGTCACATTGTTTCACATCTTATTTCTGTTTCGGAGCTCTAAATTACTCAATGGTTGTTCGTAATCTGTTTGTAGACGAGCTTCATCTGTGGCCTGGGGCAAGTCAACTCCTCCCTTTTATATTTCTTATGAATCTTACGTTGACGTAGGCTAAGGAAAGAAACTCAAGAACAACCATCATCTAATAATGCATTTGTGTCCCCAACTGTTGGGGCCCTCTGCGAGGACAAGAGCATGACACTGTTCCCTGTAACAACGGAGATTACTATTGACTGGATGCTCTTCTCTTTTCTATTATAGCCACAAACTCATGTGTCTCGGCCTCCTGTAGCCATCTATGCTTGCTTTCCTCCCAGAGTGTGCAGCGCTACTCCTGTGTTTGTCCTTCAGGATGGAGTCTGTCTCATGATTCTGTGACTTGCACTAGAGGTACAGTATGACCTTTAAATATATCCTACAGTCAGAGAGCTTCAGTTTGTGTACATCGGTGTAAGATCTAAACTATATGCTGTTAGAGTATTGCTGTGTTCCCTTCAGGTTTGCTGTCTATGGATGCATATGCTCTATTTGATGTTTGAAAACTTCAGTTGTACTATAGTTTTCATATATGGGGCCAGTATGTGTGCATATGATGGAATGGTATTTAATGCCATATTTTAAAACCTATTATACTGATGGACAAACTATTATAATGAGAAATTTCAAATTCTGCTTGTAAGAAGTAATGAGTCACAGTATTGGTATATAGCTTCATTTTGGGGGTTACACTATTATTTTTATTTATTTATTTTTTTGTGCTACAACTGGCAGTACTCAGGGTCACTCCTGACTCTGCAATCAGGAATGAGTCCTGTAAGGCTTATGATACCATATGGGATGCTGAGAATTGAACCTGGGTCAACTGCATGCAAGGCAAAAGCCTTACCTGCTGAACCTTAATATCTTATTATTATTCCAGTCCCCACTTTTATTTTATGATCAATAGTCAGTGAGTGTTCTAAGTGTGTTTATTTTTCATTCTAGTCAATATTGTTAATAGCTGGGAATATGTTTTCTCTGTATGAAATATTCTAGTTATTTGAGCATTTGAATCTTTTTTTTAATATTTTTTATTTAAACACCTTGATTACATACATGATTGTGTTATTTGGGTTTCAGTCATATAAAGAACACCACCCATCACCAGTGCAACATTCCCATCACCAATGTCCCAAGTCTCCCTGCTCCCCACCCAACCCCCGCCTGTACTCTAGACAGGCTTTCTATTTCCTTCATACGTTCTCATTATTAGGATAGTTCGAAATGTAGTTATTTCTCTAACTTAACTCATCCCTGTTTGTGGTGAGCTTCATGAGGTGAGCTGTAACTTCCAGCCCTTCTCTCTTTTGTGTCTGAAAATTATTATTGCAATAATGTCTTTCATTTTTCTCAAAACCCATAGGTGAGTGAGACCATTCTGCGTTTTTCTCTCTCTCTCTGACTTATTTCACTCAGCATAATAGAGTCCATGTACATCCATGTATAGGAAAATTTCATGACTTCATCTCTCCTGACAGCTGCATAATATTCCATTGTGTATATGTACCATAGTTTCTTTAGCATTTGTCTGTTGAAGGGTATCTTGGTTGTTTCCAGAGTCTTGCTATGGTAAATAGTGCTGCAATGAATATAGGTGTAAGGAAGGGATTTTTGTATTGTATATTTGTGTTCCTAGGGTATATTTCTAGAGTGGTATAGCTGGATCATATGGGAGCTCGATTTCCAGTTTTTGGAAGAATTTTCATATCGCTTTCCATAAAGGTTGAATTAGACGGCATTCCCACCAGCAGTGGATAAGAGTTCCTTTCTTTCCACATCCCCACCAACACTGCTTGTTCTCATTCTTTGTGATGTGCGCCAATCTCGGTGGTGTGAGGTGGTACCTCATAGTTGTTTTGATTTGCATCTCCCTGATGATTAGTGATATGGAGCATTTTTTCATGTGTCTTTTGGCCATTTGTATTTCTTCTTTGTCAAAGTGTCTGTCCATTTCTTCTCCCCATTTTTTGATGGGATTAGATGTTTTTTTTTCTTGTAAAGTTCTGTCAGTGCCTTGTATATTTTGGATATTAGCCCCTTATCTGATGGGTATTGGGTGAATAGTTTCTCCCACTCAGTGGGTGGCTCTTGTATCCTGGGCGCTATTTCCTTTGAGGAGCAGAAGCTTCTCAGCTTAATATATTCCCATCTGTTAATCTCTGCTTTCACTTGCTTGGTGAGAGCATTTGAATCTTTATATCATCTTTCATATTTCACTTGGTTGATTAAAGACTATGTGTAGATTTATTATCATACTTTATGGATTTTTGGGGGGAGGTCACACCGGCAGCACTCAGAGCTTATTCCTGATTCTGTGCTCAGAAATTGCTCCTGGCAGGGATGGAGCAATTCCTGGCATGGGGGGATCATCTGGAATGCTGGGATTCAAATCACCATCCTTCCTGGATCGGCTGTGTGCAAAGCAAATGCCTTACCACTGTGCTATCTCTCTGGCCCATCCTTTATAGGTTAAGAAAAGAAGAATGTGTAGTCAGTTCACAAAATATATTTTTAGGGCCAAAAAAACAAGCCAAACCAAAACCAAAATTAAAAAAAATTTTTTTCTTAGAGTACCGTATTTTAAAAGTATTTCTAAAAGAAACCATACATCTTTGATTAAAAATTATAAAACGTATACTAAGAGTATAAAGATAGTAGAGGGGATAAGGCTCTTGCCTTCCACATGTTGAACCCTGGTTCAAATCCTAGAACCACATATTGTCCTTCCAAACACTTCCAGGAGCGATCCCCTGACACAGAGTTAGGAGTAATCCCAGAACAAAACACTAATGTGTTTTTGATACCAATCAAGATAAGCTGGCTAACTTGGCAGGCAAGTTAAAATTTTAAATGATTAATAATTAAATTGAAAGAAAATAAAGTTTCTAATGGAGGGAAATTTGCTTTTCAATGGAAAATGTTAATTGAATTCAGGAAGTTTCTGATGTGTATAGGTGAAGCAAGTGTAAGCTTATTCAAAGTCATTTTTATCAGCATGTAATAGCTGGCAATGATACTTTCATGATGAAAGATTTTAATTATTGGTATTTCTTATTAAAAGTTTTAGCATTTGCCATTTTTCTTCAAAAACTTATTATTCTCCTAATCCTTGTTGACAATTGTTTAATTTAGTGTGTCCTCACAGACTTTAAGTAGAAAATTAAACTATAAGACATTTTGGATACAGAGCATTCTTTCATCACACAAACATTGCTGAATTGTGCATTGAAGATTTGGTGTAATCAATATTTATATCCAATGTTGATTGATAAGTGTTAACTCTAAAAAATAGTACCTTGTGTTGACACACAAATAGTACTTGTGGTTTTCCATGAGCTGATTTTACTGATGGAAGCTATTTTTAGAATTTTACAACTGATTTCTGAGCCCCAGCTGGATAACTAAGTGCTTATCTGTTACTTTAATAAACAGGTGAAAATTTTTCTTTTTCAACAAGAAGTAGAGATGACATGTTAGCATTTATAGATGAAAACATTTTATTTGATTTAATGATCAGTTCATAAAAATTGAAATCATATCATAGTGTCTGGAATATTTTTGGTAGTATTTATATGATAGGGTTAAGAGAAAAAGCCTATACTATGTACTTTTGACTATATAAATTAATGCTGAAAGTCTTGATGAGAACATGTAGGCCAGGGTCTGGAGAGATAGCACAGTGGTAGAGTATTTCCTGGCATCCGATATGGTCCCCCAACTTGCCAGGGGAGATTTCTGAGTGCAGAGCCAGGAGTAACCCCTGAGCACCACTGAGTTCAATCAAGTTTTTTTTTTTTTTTTTTTTAAGAACAGGCAGGCCAATATGACTTTATTAGGGTAGGGGAAAGATGGGCTATTTCTATTTTATAAAAGTTAGAGTTTTACCTATAAAGTATTTTTTATACTTTTTAGAAAAACTGTAAACAAAACACCACCAAGGCATCTCTGCAAAATCCAGTTTCGGTCTTTTTTCATTTATTTCTTTTTGGGTTATAAAAACATTTTTTTTCCTCACAGAGCATTTTTATGCCTTCCTTTAGTCAGTTTTTGGTTAATTCCTTTTTAGTTTTTCTCTGGAATAATTCTTTAACTTTGCTCTTATATCATTTCTACATATAGCCTTGACATTAAACAATCTCCACCCATTGCTCCATCCATTGCTCATAGATATTACTGGTGCAAAGACCTCTCAAATTATACCATTACAGAAGAGGTGTGAACCTTCTCCACAGAAGGAAGTAATGGCCAAAGAAGTAGTACAACTGGGTAGTGATTGAGGGAAGAGCTCCTCAAAGGACTTAAGCAGGCCCATGTTGATGGATGAGGTAGCAAAACATTTTTAAGACAGGAAAAAAGTGGTTTGGTCAACAGTTACCCCAACCAGGCAAATGGAAAACTACTCAGCAAAAAAAAGTGATGTCAGGTCTTGAGTAAGAAAGTTTAAATTATCCTATGAAACTGGGTACTTTGTTCTTAATTTTACTGAATTATAAACATTTATGTATATAATCACTACTGAGTTACCATCTCAATATCTTTTCAAACTACATCTTAAGAGTATGTGCTTTGGACTTCAGGAAACTTAGTGTTACCTTTGTTCAATATCTTTAGGTAATTCTTTTTTGAATGCTGGTAGAAGAGATAATGATTTTCCATAAGGGTTATAAAGCCTCTGGCAGAAAAATGGCTATGGTGTATATCATAGGGCATATTCTAATGGGGGTGGGAGGGGAGGCGTGGTTGACTATTTTGTTGCATCTCTTTTAAGAAGTGTGTGAAAGATTTGAGAAGAAACCCTTGAGAGTGATTCTCTGTCTAAATTATTTCCTGCACAAGTTAATAGTATGTAAGACTTAGCTATCTACATTGAAAATAGTTTTACAGTCTTGTTATGAGGGACTCAATGCAATATTAATGTCTTAAAATCACAACACTGGGGCTAAAAAGATAATGGGTAGGACACTTCTTGCTTGCACACAGTTGGCCTGAGTTCAGTCCCTGGGACCCCCATATGGCCCCCTGAGCACCACCACCAGGAGTAATTTCTCAGTTTACGTGTCACTCCTGTGTATTACTAATTGTGGCCCCCAAGCCCAAACACTACATTCATATTCTGAAGTTAATTTCACAGTGAGGAAGTATAAAATAAACTCCACTATAGAATTATATTACTTAAAATTTTTTAATCATAGAAGTACAACAAGGGTGTTTTTTTTTTTGTTAAAAAATGTTCTTTGATAAAGGGCATGTTATTAATTAAAAAGGTTAAGGGAATTGATGATTTGGATGATTTGGATATAATACTATGAGGTTAATTGAACTGCAGAGTGTAGATGCTGTTTAGATATTTGCTTATGCATCCATGCAGCTCTTCATTCATGTTCTCATTCTTTTACTTACCCAGCTATTATATATCAGGGTCAGGGGTCTGGATAGTGAGTAAATCATACAATGACATTAATTATCCTTAGGAGTTAGAAACTAGTGTGGTAGGCAGGTGTTAGTCAAACACCTGTTGTTGGGATTATAACTTGAATTTTTTGTGATTATAATCTATAACAAAGTTAGACAATTTTTTAAATTTTGGTAAATACTATATTGATTCGGGAAAATAGAGAAATACTATGTATTGAGTTGTAGGAGTTGACCCAGAGATACACCAAAAAATCTAATGGAAGGTATATTTGTCATATCTACCCTGTATTTGTATTTATTGCCAAAAATCTGCACTAGCATTTTGTGTAAGATATTGGCATTTTATGTATGATAATAATTTACGTGTACCATGAGAACAGTGGAATACTATTTTGACTGAATTTGTTCCTATTTTACAGATGAGGAGCCTTTCTTATTAGTTGCAAGAAACAGTATAATTTTTGGAATATCTCTTAATCCTGATGAGAAGAGCAATGACGCCATGGTTCCCATATCATCACTGAGAAATGGCCATGATGTTGAATTTGATGACGCAGAGCAATACATCTACTGGGTTGAGAGCATAGTAAGTTTTGAATAACGTTTAGGGCTGGAGAGATTTCTTGGCTCTCCTGACATGTGGCCAACTCCTAGGGTCCCCCAAGCCCAGTTGTGAGTGTACCCTGAGCAGAGTCAGGAGTAAGCCTTGAGCACCACCGAGTGTGACCCCAAAACAAAACAAACAACCCCTCAATATCAAATGCAAATAATGTTTTATCAAAGATAAATACATTTGATAGACACATTTGATGTTTGCCTTGTATGTTGTCAGCGCAGTTTTTTTTTTTTTTTGTGGGGGGGGCACATACCCAGTGTCGCTCAGGGGTTACTCCTGGCTCTGCACTCAGACATCACTCCTGGCAGGCTCAGGGACCATATGGAATAACGGGAACCGAATTGGATTCTGTCTTTTGTTTGCGTGCAAGGAAAATGCCTTATCGCTGTGTTATTGCTCTGGCCCCCAGTCAGCCCCAGTTTGATATCAGAACATGTGGTTCACTCCTCCTCTACCCCCTTTCTCCAGTACTACCAGAAATGAATCTAGATTACAGTTAGGAATAAGCTCTGAGCACTATCAGGTGTGATCCTCAATACCCTGCTACTTCCCCAATCATATCATCATTCTATCATAAAGTGTTTGGATATTGTTTCTTCATTCTATAAGTCTTTAAGTACCTACTGTTTATCCTCCATGGAACTTGCTACTTTTAATTTTATTTATTTAAACAAATAATTAAATTTTTTTCATTCTCCTGTTGTTGCAATGACCAAGGCCTGCACTCATGAGGGGTGGTACTTGCAACATTCTGGTTGCAACATTCAAGCTCATGTATGCTACAGTGATGGTCACATATATGCTTTGGAGGCTTGCACTCCTATCTCCAGTTGTCTCACATTTTTAGGTGTGCTGCTTTCACATACCTGGTTGGGGCTGGAGATTGCACTCTCTATTTCAGCACCAGGTTTGGAGCAACAGAAACACACTCAGGGCATGTGGGCTTTACTGAAATTCATCTTGCAGCCTTAGCTCGCAAAGCAGATGCCTTTTGTCACTGAGCCATTGGCAGGACCCCATGATATCTTTTTTATAGAAAAATATTCAGAAATGCCTTTGTTATTAAGGCTTATTTTCTTTTTATTTTTCACTGAGTGATGTAAATCAGAATTTGGACTGGAGCAAAGATCTGATAATAAGCACATTTAAATGTTTGGATATTAAAAAAAGTTTGGATATTGATGCCAGAGCAATAGCATAGCTGCAGGGCATTTTTGCCTTGTATGTGGCAGACCCAGGTTCAATCCTTGGCATCCCACATGAGCCCCCAAGTCTTCCAGGAGTAATTTCTGACCACAGAGCCAGGACTAAACTGTTAGTTTGGTGTCACTAGGTGTGGCCCCAAAACAGAAACAAACAGACAAGGAAAATGTTTGGATATTTTTTTTATTCATTCCACAAGTATTTAAGTGCCTACTGTTTTTTCTTTATAAAACTAGTTTTTTTTTTGTTTGTTTGTTTGGTTTTGGATTTGGTTTTAGGGCTAAATTCAGTGACACTCTGGAATTACACCTGGCTCTTTGCTCAGAAATTACTCCTGATGGTGCTTGGGAGACCTTAGGATACTGGGGATTGAAGTAGGGTTTGCCACGTGCAAGGTAAATGCCCTACTTGCCATGCTATCGTTCCAGCCCTTGGAACTAGGTTTTGATTTTTTTTTTTTTTTTTTTTGGTTTTTGGGCCACACCTGGTGACTCTCAGGGGTTACTCCTGACTATGTGCTCAGAAATTGCTCCTGGCTGGGGGACCATATGGGACGCCGGGGGATCGAACCGCGGTCCGTCCTAAGCTAGCGCTGGCAAGGCAGATACCTTACCTTTAGCGCCACCATGCCGGCCCCTTGATTTTTTTTAAACTACAGGCTAGAGAACACTTGCCACAATGGAGTAATCACAAAGCCTGTCAAGGAGTTTTAAACTAGTAGATTTTTGTCTCATTTGTAATGATAGGGAAGGGACAACAGGAATGAAAATGAAGCGGAGATTTTCTGTTTAACACCTCTATGTAAAAAAAAATTCTGGTCTTATGATTTACATATGGTAGTTGGGTTACTTTCAAGTATCTGCAGTTATTAAGAAATAAACCTCTTTTGCCAAGATTAGAAGCAGCCTATATGATCATTCCTGTGGATTCCTGTAACACAGTTCTAAGGCTTGGATTTCAAAATGTTGCAGTGTTAACGTCAGATAATGAGTTCATGTCATGGTTAAATCTTTGCCTTTTCCAATCATGATGATTATTAAAGAATCACATTAGCTAATAATAGTGACTTAGAACAAAATACTTTTAGGTAGTCACTGTGCCCTCAAAACGGCCCTCTTATTTTTTTCCTTCCAGGGTGAAATTTACAGAATAAAGACAGATGGTTCCAACAGGACCCGAATTGCTTCTCTGTCTGGTTCAGGGCTTTCAATAAGCCTGGCCTTTGACTGGATATCAAGACAGATTTACTTCACCAATCCTGAAACTCAGTCCATTGAGGTAATGATTCAGTAAAACAATTTACACAAACAATGGTTTTAGGCACATGTGAGCTGTATTCTTGGGATATATTCTCATGGATTACTTTAAAGGAAGCAAGAGGGAAGGAAGGAAGGAAGCAAGCAAGCATTGGAAATCTTCTCAAAATCCCTTAAACTAAGGATCACTACTAAATTTAAAATAAATTGTTGGGATTCACTATTTTGTTTTCTGCTTTTCTATTGGGTAATAGTACCAACACACCCATATAAAAGTGTAGATTATTTAACATACTTATAAATAAAGTACTGTAAAAATTTAGCATAAAGGGAATATTACTGTCAATGAATTTTAATTATCATCCTCATTAAGTCTATAATGCTGTTTCAGATCTAAATCAAATTTATAGATTATCCCTATTCCTAGATGCAAATCTTTCAATGGCTTCAGTACAGTTTTTTTTTTAACACTGAAACAGAGAGTAGAAACCTTATTCTAATTCCTTTGATACTCTCCTTTCTGATAAAAAGAGTATCTTTTCACTTTGATTTCCAGAAGAAATTCTAAGTTATGAACAATTATGAAATCTTTTGGTGCAAAGTTAAAGTGACTTGGTTAGTATTAGCTTGCTCCATTTGGGACATGGTTAAGACATATAACTGATATTAACTCATAATAATTTTGAAAGTAAAAATTCCTAAAACATAGGCAAACATTGTGCAGAGTACAAAGTGCACTTTCAGGGATTGGGTGTATGGACCAGCTAGTAAGTTAGTTGCTCTTTGGAATATTTAGAAAGATGGATGCTGAAATTTTTCCTGAAATTTTAGGCAAATTTAATATAAGAATTTGAGAAGTGATTTTGTTTTTGTTAGACTAACTCTATCCCTCTCCTTTCATTTGGGACACACTTAATTGTGCTCAGGATTTACTCCTGGCTCTGCATTTATTGTTGACTCCTCATAGGTTTAGGATCATGTGGCATTCAGGGGATTAAATCCTGGATTGGCTACTTGCGTGGCAAGTGCTTTACCTGCTGTACAATCACTCCAGCCCCTAAACTCTCATTTTCTGTTGTTCATTTCTTTATGCAATTAGAAACTATCAGTATCTCATATAAAACTTCTCATTAATCTCAAATTATGCTTGGTATTTACTTTCAAACTTCTCATTTATCTCAGATTTCTTTTTTTTTCCTTTATGATCCTCAACTCTAACCTATTTATGCTATAGGTTTTGACCCTCTATGGTGAGACCAGATACAGAAAAACCCTGATTACCAATGATGGGACAAATCTTGGAGTTGGTCTTCCTCTTGGTATAGATGTTGATCCTGCTAAAGGGTGAGCATTCATAAGTGGTGTATAGCTTCTATATAGCATCATTATGGTTAATGACATGGTCTAATGATATTGAAGATTCTAACTTAGGGTATTACCCAATTTTACATATCAACTTTTGTGGAACAATAATAATAGACTCAAAATTTATTCCAGTCAAGCAAGAATTTGATACATTTGAATTTTGATTGAATGTGGAAAATTTAAGAAGGTAAGTAAACCTTGAATCAGATGTTGAAGAATGAGAAAGCTGTGAAGTTGGTAGAATGTTTTGCATTTGGGGAGGTCAAGAGAGCAATGAAGATGCAGAAGTGTTCCAGTGTGTTTCTTGAATGTGAAGAGGGTTGGAACCAGACAGAGAGCAGGAAGCAATTAGTAAAATAGTAGAAAATACAGTCGCTGAAGTCAATTGAGGACCAATTATGGAAGGAGTTCTATGTTAATGAGTTTCATTTTGTTCTTGTGAGAAATGTGTAGCCATCAGAGAATTTGAAAAGAGAAAGTGATAGAGCCAATTCTGTTTTTCAGAAAGATTAGTCTGGTTTGACACAAAGGAGCTAGTGACAGGGAGACCAGTTAGGAGAAGATTGAATTAATGTATAGAGACTAGAGCTATTCCATTTTCTCATTTATTCATTTACTAATCTAATTGTATTGAATTATATAAACATTTTTAAAAAGAGATAGTTTTCTCATTGCAAATGGATTTGGACTTTTGAAAGCCAAGGGATTATAAAAAGGAATTCATTTCCATGAAGGACCACCAAAAAAAAAAAAAAAGTAAACAAAAAGAAAGCCACTTTTTAGTTTTCTACTTTAAATAAGCATGACAGGCAAACCAATGCAGTTCATTAGAGGCACAAAACAAAAATTTACATTGTGTGATTTCTTCAGTTGTTCTGAAACAGGACTTTAACCGAGACTGTATTTTTATTTTGTTTTGTTAATTGGTATATGGATAAGGGAGAGAGTTGAGCTGTACCTAGTGGTACTCAAGACCTACCTTCAACTCTGTCCTGGGTAGGGGAGGAGGCAGCATGGATTATACAATGCTTGGCCACATAGAAAGGAAGTGACTTCATCCCTGCATTGTCATTCTTGCCCTCCCCTTTTTGAAATGAAGCAAATTTATTCTTTTATTTTTACTTGTAAAATGCTTATTGTCCATGTGCTTGTTGGGTTTTCTATTAGAGTATGTTAGCTCCCAAAACTCCAAAATGTATAATGGATTAAAGAGAATAAAGTTTATTTATCTGTCATATGGGTATTATGGTCTGGGCAGGGAGTCGGAGGAAGCTGAATGCTACAGTTATTTGGAACACAAGTAATGCATTCACTTTGTTCACATTCCTCCATTGTTAATTCAGTCCCATGGTCACAGCATGACAGGTAGGACAATAGAATTTCACCCTGGAAGAAAAGGAAGATAACAAATTTTATGACTGGAAGTAACTTCTGTCATGAAGCAAGATGGGTGTGCTGGTGGGGAGAGCAAGGATATAAATATAATTTTGGTTTGTTTTGGTTTGTTTTGGAGTTACACCCAGTGGTAATCTGGGTTTATTCCTCACTATGCTCAGGGATCACTGTTGGTAGGCTTGGGGTATCATATCTAGTGCCAGCTGACCAAACCTGGGTTGGCTTTATGCTAAGTAAGTTTCCTACCCACTGTACTATCATGCCAGCCTGGGATATGATTAAATAAATATGACTAAATGATAATGATAAATAAGATTAAAGACATAATCTGTAGCCACACAATATTCTGGCTTAGTCAAGAGTGTTAAGGCCAATTCATAGCAGAAATAATTCAGGTCTATATATTATTGAGAGCTAAAGAGACTCTAAGACAATAGGAAAAGCAGTTCTGCAGAGACAAAATATTCAGCTTGAGGATAGTGATCCATTTTGCATCTGAATATGAAATCTTTGGCTCTAAAAAGATAAGTCAAATTGGTGATAGTGGTTTGATTTTTAGTAAAGATTAAGTCTTAGAAAAGTTGTGGCCAATATTCTTAGATTAGGATCATTTTAGGATGATTATTAATAAAAGTTGGAGATATTTAGTTACTGA
Organism: Suncus etruscus; assembly: GCF_024139225.1. Taxonomy (NCBI): domain Eukaryota; kingdom Metazoa; phylum Chordata; class Mammalia; order Eulipotyphla; family Soricidae; genus Suncus; species Suncus etruscus. The sequence goes on from NC_064852.1 coordinate 97,376,948, forward strand.
TGACATTGAGAGAAGACGTTCAAAAGGGATTAAACAGTGACTGGAAAATAAGTAAATGTGGTATTTAAAAAGGTACATGTTTAGATCAAAGTATGGTAAAGATTTTGAAATAGTGCAAGATGAGCAAGATACACCCAATAACTCTTACATTATTGTCCTTCTCAGCATATCGCACAGTACTTGATTCTTTGATAGGGATTTTCTATTGATATAGTCAAAGTTTCTTAGATATAAGATTCCCAACAGTGTGGGCTACAGGATCACCCACTAATTCTAGCATCTCTATATTTTAGATGCTATTTGATATCGCCTTTCCCTGGATTATTAGGAGATGAAAAGACATTGATAGAACACTGGTTTAGTATTCTGTCATGTTGATTATGATATACTGATATATTATACTTCCTATATTGAGCCTTGTATATGTTGAAGACTAAACCATAGTGTTTTTCATTTAAGTATTTATGTTTCTAATGTCTTTTACTCTACTCCTTCCATTTCATCAAATTCTCCCCCCCCCCCCCAAATGTAGAAAACTGTACTGGTCAGACCAAGGAACGGACAGTGGTGTTCCTGCTAAGATTGCCAGTGCTAACATGGATGGCACAGGCTCTCAAGTACTCTTCACTGGGGACCTTGACCACTTGGAGAGTGTCACCCTTGACATTAAGGAACAGAAACTCTATTGGGCAGTCACCAGCAGGGGCGTGGTAAGAACCTCCTTCCTGTCTGATGGTCTCCTGACAGAGCTTGCCTGGCTAGCAGGGATTGTTCTGAATTATCTGATGACTCTAAAAACAGCTTATACCAGCAGATTTTTAATTTTGATGAATTAAGCAAATATTAGATTTTACCCTTGGTTTCCAATTATATAAAATAATTGGTAATATTTACAGTATCAATCTTTCATTGTCTTTTCCCCCATTCTTTTCTTTAGAGCATAATGAAATTGCTCTAATACATACCTTTGTGTAATCAAAACAATCACATCAAATCAGAAAATGAACATGAAGGGGCCGGGCGGTGGCGCTAAAGGTAAGGTGCGCCTGCCTTGCTTGCGGTAGCCTTGGACGGACTGCGGTTCGATCCCCCGGTGTCCCATATGGTCCCCCAAGCCAGGAGCAACTTCTGAGCGCATAGCCAGGAATAACCCCTGAGCGTTACCGGGTGTGGCCCAAAAACAAGAAAAAACAAAAAAAAAACAAAAAAAAAAAAGAAAATGAACATGAAAAAGTTCTCCAAAGGTATATATGATATATATGATGTATAAATATAAGGTACTTAAGAGAATCATTCTAAATACTTCTCTGATTTCACCAAAAATTAGCCAGTAATGAGTATTCTGAACTTTCAGATTGAGAGAGGGAACGTGGATGGTACAAGTCGAACGATCCTGGTAAATCATCTCTCTCACCCATGGGGAATTGCTGTCTATGGATCCTTCCTTTATTATACTGATAATGTCTATGAGGTTATTGAAAGAGTTGAGAAGGCCACTGGAGACAACAAAGTAGTCATGAGAAATAATGTTCCAAATCTGAAGAGCCTTCGAGTTTTTCACAAACGGAGTAAGTATTTGTCACATTTGGTATGCACAGTATCTATTGATTCATATACATTTAGATATGTAAATGGTTGTCCATAATGGGCCCATGTGTAAATGGAAATATTAAAAATATTTTTAGATGGTAAAGCATGACCATAGCTTAGACATGTTCATGCTGTGGTTTTCATAAATGAAACTTCAGAAAGGACAATTATCATATTGATTTCTAACATACAACCAGAATAACACCTTTTATATTAATACTGTTTAGTGTCTAATTGCTTGAGACCTTCTGGAAAACTATATATAGAATTTTAATGTTAAAAGAACATTCTTCTGTGATACAATTTTTAACAAGGTTATTTCCAAAAACAATTCAACATTTTCCAGAAGCTGATTAAAATTAGCATTGTAAAATATTTTAGAGTTGTTAGTCACAAATTGAAGATTATTAATTTGTTTACAAATTATAGGCTTTTTTTTTAAAATTATAGGCTTTTAAGTAGATATAAGATGTGAGAAAAATGCATTTGAAAAAATCCTTATCATTTAATAATCTTTTAAATAAAGCCCATCATAGTATCAGTCATGTAATTAAACAAACTTTTAAATGCTTGTGTGTATGTTGGGACAGCAAAATTCGAATTTGTATGCTAATATTCTTTTCATAACTTGTCAAAATAAGTGATTGATATAGACTTAAAATGGTTCTATTTCTGCTATGAAGTCTTTTTAGGTATTCATTGCATAGCCCTAATCTCTCCATTATTAACTTTAGATTGTTAATTTTTAAAATGAATTACTTGGTAAACCACTTCAGTGGTTTTAAGCACATAGGCTCAAAAGTTACAAACTGATTTTTATTTCCTTTAGGTCTTTTTGGATCCTCCAATGGTTGTAGTAATAACAGGAATGCTTGTGAACAGATTTGCCTGCCTATCCCAGGAGGATTGTTCTCCTGTGCCTGTACTACCGGATTTAAACTAAATTCTGATAATCGAACCTGCTCTCCATATAGCTCTTATATTGTGGTTTCTATGCTGTCTGCAATCAGAGGCTTTAGCTTGGACTTGTCAGATCATTCAGAAGCTATGCTGCCAGTGACAGGACCAGGTATGTCAACTAAATATGGTTCCGTTTTACTCTCATATGGTGCCATTTGAATTAACTGGTGCTTTAAAAAATTTACCTGTTAGAATTCATCACATAATAAAATTATCTTTCTTTTTAAATATGTGGGTGCAGCTTAAGTAAGTCTCAAAATTGGATGTATTCCAGTGATTCAGAATCAAAGGGATTGTAAAACACAGTTCTAGAGTGAGCCCCAGATTTTCTGGTTTTCTATTCTCAGATTGTGCTAGACATAATAAATTTCTGGGCCATGGGTCTGACATAAAGCAATAGTCCCAAATGGTATAAAATGTAGATGAGATTGATGGAAAGATGTACTGCAGAGTTGGTACTCAAGAAGTATTGTGGAAAGTTAGCATAGAAGATATACCTTGAACTAGTCCATGATATGATTCATTAATGTCTATTTTTATCAGCTAAAGTAGTTTACAATAGGGACCAGAGCAATGGCACAGTGGTAGGGCATTTGCCTTGCACACAGCCAACCCAGGACGAACCCAGGTTCAATTCCCATCATCCCACATGGTCTACTGAGCCTGTCAGGAGTGAGTTCTAGCGCAGAGACAGGAGTAACCCATGAGTGCTGCCAGATGTGACTCAAAAAAAAAAGTAGTTTACAATATTAGTGTTTACTGGAGCTACAAGTAGTATGTCACAAGCTAATAATGGTAATAAAAGTAAAAATGGATGAATTTCAGAAGTGAATATCTGAAGAAACAAATGCTTCTAGTAAGGGATTCAGGCACATGGCTTTATTTTCCTACATATAAAAAGTTAATGGGCACAATTTACTATTTACTTATTTGACAGAAGATGATTTTGTTGAAATTTATTTACAAAGATTGGAGGGAGATGTGTGTGTTCAAGAGAGAACAAAGGCATTTCCAGATTGGAAATAAAGAAACATTGAGATGAGCAAGTGAGATATGTGTTCAAGGGAGAACATGGCCTTGAAGAGCAAGCCAGTTGTCATTTATAAAACTAGCCGTTTTGATTCCAATTTTTCTTTTTTTTTTATTCCAATATTTTATTTTGAAAATTTTTAAATGTAGAAAAGCTGAAAGATCTAGTAAACTTTTTTTGTGTATTTTTACCTAAATTAAAGTTTTTTTTTGGTTTTTTGGTCATACCCAGTGGTGCTCAGGGGTTACTCTGGCTTTGCACTCAGAAATCGTTCCTGGTAGGCTCTGGGGACCATATGAGATGCCGGGAATCAAAACAAGATCTGTCTGGTGTTGGCCATATGCAAGTGCCCTACCACTGTGCTGCCTCTCCAATCCCTAGATTCAACTCTTAATAAAACCATATCTAGGCCCTCAAGTTCTGTTATCTTATTCTGCTATCTATACTTCTATCTTTATAGACATATTGATAGTTAATAATTGATAGTTAATAATTGATAGTTAATAATTTGTAACTGTTTTTATGTTAGGAAAATCTGATGGAATCATCATTATATTTGAAATCTGTTATTTGAAATCTGTTATATTTGAAATAGTTAATAATTTTATAACTGTTTTTATGTTAGGAAAATCTGATGGAGTCATCATTATATTTGAAATCTGTAGTAGACACCCAGGTTTTTATTAGGAAATTTTTGTTTGATTGGTTTTTAAGGTACAGACCTTTAGTCTTTTATAATCTCACATTAAAAGTTTTATGGGTGGTGTTCTTTACATGACTGAAACCCAAACACAATCATGTATGTAATCAAGGTGTTTAAAAAAAAATAAAAAAATTTAAATAATAAAAAAGATCTATATAGACAGAACACATAGTTTAATAAAAAAAAGAGTTTTATGCTATCACATAATCAAAGATTCTGTATTTTCTCAGAAATGGAAAATTCAGCTACTTGCATGAATAGATTGGGGTTGAACATAGTTGAGAAATACATGATAAATGAAACTGTGTACTTGGTATAGAATTTTCGCAGAAAGAACATATTAGTTTTTCCCTTCTTATTGAACTTTAAGATAAAAAGATCTTTCAATATGGAGAGGCCTTCTTTTTCCCTACTTTATTCAAAATATTTGTTGTTCAAACAAATTTATATTCTTTTTGATGCAATTGATTAAATTAATGGTCATAATTACTCATATAATCTGGTAGTTGGTTCATTTCAGCGATGAGACTCTCTTAAAGTCACTGTATCTATCCCTTTGTCATGATTTCCTGAATGTTTTAAATGCTTCTTGCTCCTTATTATATAATATAGTCTCATAGTTTCCCTTTCCAAGCCAGACATTTCTGTGGTGTCTCTTATTGTGTGACAGATATGGGTGATATATGGGTGATATGTGTCCTCATTGCAATGTGAAACAAATAATAAAGAAAAAACTTTTTTTTTTTTGGTTTTCAGACCACACCCAGTTAGTTGTGCCCTGGGGTTACTTCTGGCTCTGTGCTCAGAAATTGCTTCTGGCAGGATGGGAGACCATATGGGATGTTGGTAATCAAACCCAGGCCCATCCTGGTTCAACCACATGCAAGGCAAATGCCCCACAACTGTGCTATCTCTCTAGCCCTCAGAAAAACTTTTTGAAATGTGAGAATGCTCTTATCACTGGGTTGAATATGAGGATTTGAAAAATTGGGTCTACATTTTAGTGAGTGGGGATTTCCAGGCCTTGCTCAGGTAGCTTGATGGTTATATCTACAGGCACTTGACTAATAGTTGATCCAAAGCTTGGGCCTGGCAATTTGGCACTGCTTGGGCCTAGCAGTGGTGGATGCCACCTGGACCACCTAAAGGGACCATGTGGTGCTGAATGTGAGTTTTGTGTGATCGCATTGCAAAAAACATGCATTGCTTGACCTCAGAGCTATCCTGGCTGAGCCTATTCTAGGCAGAGCATTTTTTATGATTTTTTTTTTTTTTTGGGTTTTGGGCCACACCCAGCGGTGCTCAGGGGTTACTCCTGGCTGTCTGCTCAGAAATAGCTCCTGGCAGGCACCGGGGACCATATGGGACACCGGGATTCGAACCAACCACCTTTGGTCCTGGATCGGCTGCTTGCAAGGCAAACGCTGCTGTGCTATCTCTCCGGGCTTTTTATGATTTTTTATAATAATTTTTATTTTGACCAAAGTGGATTACAAATCATTCACAGTAGTATTTTAGGTACATAGTAACATTGAATCAGGGGCATTCCCACCACCAATGTTGTCCTCCCTCCACCTCTGTTCCCAGCATGCATCCCATAAAGCTCTTCCTTTGCCCCCTGGGCTGCTAGTATAAGTGGTCCCTCTGTGTCTAACTTGCTGTAGATTGAGTATTGATTCTGTTGTAGTTGGCTTTGGATTTGGTGTTTAAGTCTGATCATTTTTTCTTTCTACTCAGTGTTCATATGACTGTTCGGTCTTGGTGCCCTCCATTATTTCTCCCTCAATTTGGGAGGCAGAACAAGATGGTTCATGTTATGTGGTTCTGTTTGAAGGAAAAAAAAAAAGAAAAAGGGGGAGAGCAAAAACTCTAACCAGCAAATAAATGGGAGGAGTCTCGCAGGGGTCTTCAAACTACGGCCCTCGGGCCACATATTGTAATTATTCCCATTTTGTTTCTTCACTTCTAAATAAGATATATGCAGTGTGCATAGAAATTTGTTCATAATTTTTGTTTTTACTATAATCTGGCCCTCCAACAGTCTGAAGGACAGTGAATTGGCCCCCTGTTTAAAAGTTTGAGGGCCCGGAGAGATAGCACAGCGGCATTTGCCTTGCAAGCAGCCAATCCAGGACCAAAAGTGGTTGGTTCGAATCCCGGTGTCCCATATGGTCCCCTGTGCCTGCCAGGAGCTATTTCTGAGAAGACAGCCAGGAGTGACCCCTGAGCACCACCGTGTGTGGCCCAAAAACCAAAAAAAAAAAAAAAAATTTTTTTTGAGGACGCCTGTTAGAGACTATAAAAATCATTTTAAAAAAAGGGGGAAAAGGAAGGAAAACATAAAAATAATACAAAAAAATCAACCCCCCGTTTTTTAGCTATAAAAACCAAAAACAAAATAAAAACCAACAGCATTTTTAATCATCTTTTTCTAAACATTCCAGGACGAAATGCACTGCACGTGGATGTTGATGTTTTTTCTGGCTTTATTTACTGGGGTGATTTTAGCAACTCTATTCGCACACGTAATGCAATCCGTAGAATCAAGCCAGATGGATCTGGTTTTATGAACATCATTACTGATGGATTAGGACAAAATGGAGTCCGGGGAATTGCTGTGGATTGGATAGCAGGTAAGTTGTATTGTGAGTCTATTGAAAAGCCTTTTTATATTTACTTTTTTTTAAATTTCAGTGCTAGACAATTTTACATTATATATGCTAATCTAAGTCAATTAAATATTATATATGATATATAATATATATCATATATAAAATAGTTAAAACTATTTAATTAAAATTTGTTTGTTTGTTTTGAAGACACACCCAGCAGTGCTCAGGGCTTACTCTTTGCTCTGCACACAGGAATGGAGCACCATATGGGGAGTCAAACCTGGATTGGTGGTGTGTGCCAGGAAATCTCTGACACCAAAATTGTTTTCAGACTAAATTGTATGCTATTTAAGTTTATTCATGTTTCAGTTGACTGTTTTATATGTAGTAGGTGCTGTCATATTCCAAGAAGACAACATGATCATAACTATTAGCAAAATGATTAGATACATTTCTTTATGTGGACTTTCTTACACTAAAATCAGTCCTTAATTTTTAAATTTTATACCATTTCTATAAAGTGGTCTCCTGGCATTTACATTGTTCTGTGATGCTTAAAGGTAAATGTACTTAGGATTTGTTGGCTACAGAAAGTTCAGAAAATGAAAAACATCTACACATTTATATTAGCTATAAAAACTTGGGAAAGAATACATGGTCATGCTAAAATTAAAGAACGTTTGATCACATCCATAATATGAAATGCTTCTGGCTTTCCACCTTGCTTTGTTTTTGTCATATTAGAATAGAATTTATTCATAGATACTATGCCTATCTTTGTATGCACCAGTATATATATATATAATTTATACATGCTTTATATAGTGTATACATGCATATATTATGAGTCTGAATATTTGGGTATTAAACATTCAAATAGAAGAGAAGACTGCCTGGAAACTACTCCTTTCAGTAGAAAATGCCATCTGCTATGAATTTTAATTTACTATATATGTAGAACATAGATATGTTTAAATTTGAAGAATTAATCTTCTTGGTGCATAAGAGAAAAAATTTTCCTAATCTCAAAACATATTCATTTTCAAAGTGATCACTAAAGTAATATTAAATATCAACTTTAATATTTTGTGCTGAATTTGAAAGACATCTTTAAAATTCTTACTTTTCCACTCATCATTGCTTTTCATTTCCCTACAGGAAATCTTTATTTCACCAATGCTTTTCTGTCAGACACACTGATAGAAGTTCTGAGGATCAATACCACATACCGTCGTGTTCTTCTTAAAACCACAGTGGATAAGCCCAGAGCTATGGCTGTAGATCCCAAGAACAGATACCTCTTTTGGGCAGACTATGGGCAAAACCCCAAAATTGAACGTTCTTTTCTTGACTGTACCAATAGAACTGTGATTGTATCAGATGGCATTGTCACACCACGGGGCTTATCAGTGGACCTTACTAGTGGCTATGTTTATTGGGTTGACGATTCTTTAGATATGATTGCAAGGATCAGTAATGATGGACAGAACCTTAAGGTGCTTTTTTATGGCAGTCATTACCCAACTCCATTTGCCATCACTGTTTTTGGAAATTCTATCATATGGGTAGACAGGAACTTAAAGCAAATTCTCCAAGCTAGCAAGGACCCAGCACCCGGAGAGGCACCAAAAATATTAAGAGACAATATCAGTTGGCTAAGAGATGTGACTATCTTTGACCAGCAAGTCCAGCCCCGTTCTCCAGCAGAAGTCAACAACAATCCTTGTTTGCAGAATAATGGGGGCTGTGCTCATCTTTGTTTTGCTCTTCCTGGATTGAACACTGCGAAATGTGACTGTGCCTTTGGTGTGTTGGAAGCTGATGACAAGAACTGTAGCACCCCGACAGAAGATTTTTTTATTTTTGCCTCGGATAATTACCTGAGAAGCTTACACATAGACCCACAGGACCATAGACCACCTTTCCCTCCAATAAATGTGGGAAGGAATACTATAGCTCTGGATTATGACAACATAAATAACAGAATCTACTTCACTCAGTCTTTATCATCTAGACGTGGTCAGATTGCCTATGTCAACCTGAATCCAGGGGCCAATTCTCCCACAGTCATTGTTTCAGGCAAGTGTTCTCTGTGTGCAGTGACACAATGGGATGACCCAATACATTTGGTTTACCCACTGGTCCTAAAATGCTTATTGTAATTGTTGCCTTTGTGTATGTATGTGTGTGTTATTGTTGTTATTGTTCTTATTCTCTGTGCAGGTATAGGAACTTCTGAAGGCATTGCCTTTGATTGGATCAACAAAAGAATTTATTACAGTGACTACACTAATAAGACAATTAACTCTGTGTCCCTGGATGGGTCTATGAGGAGTGTTTTAGCTCATGTTACTGGGCCAACTGCCATTGCATTAGATCCATGCCGAGGGTATGTTTTGGTTTTCTTTAGTATTTTTAAATTAAGTATAACAAAAGATTATAAGTTTCTTTGTAGGAACTAATCACAACTTTATTTGGGTGACTAGGTACATGTACTGGGCAGACTGGAATACTAATGCTAAAATTGAGAAAGCCACACTGGGAGGAAACTTCAGGGAATCTATTGTGAATAGCAGCCTCGTCTGGCCCAAAGCACTTGCTCTGGACCTTGAAGATGACCTCCTCTTCTGGGCAGATGGCAGTCTGTATGTATCTTTGGTTATTTTGTGGGTATTGATATGACTTTATTTTCCCACCTCTATTAGGACTTGGGAATCTTAAGGTCATTCTCCAAAAGGTTCATTCCAACAATGAGTGTCTTAGAGCTCATGATCTTTGTTCTTTGACCTTTTGTCATCTTCTCAATATACTCCATTTGGGGGGGGGGTTATAACTGAAAGTAATCAGAGGTTACTACTGACTCTGCTCTCAGAAGTCATACCTGGAACCATATGGGATGCCATGGATTGAACCTGGGCCAAGTATGTGCAAGGCAAATGCTGTATCTATAACAAATTCTATCACTCTGGTCCCTAATGAACTCCTTCTTTAGTGAATATCCAGCCAATTTCATGAAGTTCCCTCTGTAGACTTTTATCATCTCTGATCTATATCTTTATCTTTATATCTCTAGATCTTTCTCTATATCTATCTATTTATCTATATTTTTCAAATATACTCCTGAAGTGAGTCACATTCTAATCATCCTCATGGAAAAGTTGAAAGAGTTTTTATTATGGCAGGTGTTTGATCTTGAAGCACAGAGCACCTTACAATTTAATCTTTCCCTAAATTTTTTTCTTTATGTATAAATGTGGGTCATGCTAGATAAATATTTCAAAAACTTGGTATATGGCAAATGTAATTAATTAAAAGATGTATAAAGGGAAAGTGATGTTTTATTAATTATGTGCTATATAATACATTCCTTGCATGACATGCATTAACTTTATATTATCCTAGTTTTATGTCAACCTGCATCTCTTTGTAGAATTATTTATAAGTTAAATTATTATGATGTAGAAGTAACTTATTTATACAGACCACTGTTTGAGAAACTAAACTCTCAATCAGTAGAAACCTTTTTTTCTTGTCGTTGCACCATGATTTTCTTGAAAGGTTGAGAGGGGGGGCTATGTAAAGCACTAATTAGCACCAAGTATCTGTCTGCCAATTATGAGACTTACTATTTCTGAATTCTAGCCTTTTCTGTTTAAATTTGTTTTAGGAATAAAATAGAACGCATTACACTAACTGGCACCGAGCGTGAGGTTGTAGTTGACACCGTCCTTGATGCTTCTGGGTTGACTGTCTATGAGCAGTACATCTATTGGACTGATGGACTTGCACGAAAAATTTACAGAGCTAACAAGTTTGATGGGTCAGGTGTGACTGCAATGACCTTAAGTTTTAACTCCAAACTTATGGGCATTAGTATTGTTATGAAGAAGCTGGAACAGCATTGTGGCAATCCTTGCGAGCT